>NC_048566.1:25177847-25342847 GCF_013265735.2 Oncorhynchus mykiss | reverse complement strand
TTCTTAAACTAGCCAAGAAACCAAAACGCCATTAAATATGACCACCCAGCCCTTGAAATGTTAAGGAAGGGGACCTTCTCATTCTTGGGGCAGGGGTGTGAAGGAAGAGGACTTTCTCATCCTTGGGGCAGGGGTGTGAAGGATGAGGACCTTCTCATTCTTGGGGCAGGGGTGTGAAGGAAGAGGACCTTCTCATTCTTGGGGCAGGGGTGTGAAGGAAGAGGACCTTCTCATTCTTGGGGCAGGGGTGCGAAGGAAGAGGACCTTCTCATTCTTGGGGCAGGGGTGTGAAGGAAGAGGACCTTCTCATTCTTGGGGCAGGGGTGTGAAGGGGTGTGAAGGAAGAGGACCTTCTCGTTCTTGGGGCAGGGGTGTGAAGGAAGAGGACCTTCTCATTCTTGGGGCAGGGGTGTAAAGGAAGAGGACCTTCTCATTCTTGGGGCAGGGGTGTGAAGGAAGAGGTGTTGAGTGATTACAGAGTACCAATGGGCGAGGAAAGGAAAGTGTGTCTAAGATCTTCGCTAACAGAGAACCACCTGTTCAGAATGTGTTATAGTGTTATCCACCCAGCTCCTCTGTAGTGGGACTAATGGACCCAATGTAATCTCTACTATGGCCTCATCTCTAACCTTAATCAGAGTAAAGAGTGAGAGAGAGAGTGTGTGTGTGTGTGGGGGGGGGGGGGGATAAAGAGTGAGTGAGTGAGTGAGTGAGTGAGTGAGTGAGTGAGTGAGTGAGTGAGTGAGTGAGTGAGTGGGGAGGGGAGCTGGGGAGAGAGAGTGAGTGAGTGGGGAGGGGGGGACTGGGGAGAGATAAAGAGAGAGTGAGTGAGTGAGTGAGTGAGTGAGTGGAGAGGGGAGGGGAGGGGAGGGGAGCTGGGGAGAGAGAGAGAGAGAGAGTGAGTGAGTAGGGAGGGGGGGCTGGGGAGAGATAAAGAGAGAGTGAGTGAGTGAGTGAGTGAATGGGGAGGGGGGCTGGGGAGAGATAAAGAGTGAGTGAGTGAGTGAGTGAGTGGGGAGGGGGGGCTGGGGAGAGATAAAGAGTGAGTGAGTGAGTGAGTGAGTGGGGGCTGGAGAGGGAGAGGGAGAGAGAAAGAGAGAGAGAGTGAGTGGGGAGGCAGGGCTGGGGAGAGAGAGAGAGTGAGTGAGTGGGGAGGGGGGGGCTGGGGAGAGATAAAGAGAGAGTGAGTGAGTGAGTGAGTGAGTGAGTGGGGAGGGGGGGCTGGGGAGAGATAAAGAGTGAGTGAGTGGGGAGGGGGGCTGGGGAGTGAGTGAGTGAGTGAGTGAGTGAGTGAGTGGGGAGGGGAGGGGAGGGGAGGGGAGGGGAGGGGAGGGGAGCTGGGGAGAGAGAGAGAGAGAGAGTGAGTGAGTGGGGAGGGGTGGGCTGGGGAGAGATAAAGAGAGAGTGAGTGGGGAGGGGTGGGCTGGGGAGAGATAAAGAGAGAGTGAGTGGGGAGGGGTGGGCTGGGGAGAGATAAAGAGAGAGTGAGTGGGGAGGGGTGGGCTGGGGAGAGATAAAGAGAGAGTGAGTGGGGAGGGTGGGGGCTGGGGAGAGATAAAGAGAGAGTGAGTGGGGAGGGTGGGGGCTGGGGAGAGAGAGAGAGAGTGAGAGAGTGAGTGAGTGAGTGAGTGAGTGAGTGAGTGAGTGGGGAGGGGGGAGAGAGGGAGAGGGAGGGTGGAGGCTGAGGAGAGAGAGAGAGTGTGAGTGTGGGGAGGGGGGGCTGAGGCGAGAGAAAGAGAGAGTAAGTGAGTGGGGAGGGGAGGTTGGGGAGAGGGAAAGAGAGAGTGAGTGGGGAGGGGTGGGCTGGGGAGAGATAAAGAGAGAGTGAGTGGGGAGGGTGGGGGCTGGGGAGAGAGAGAGAGAGTGAGTGAGTGAGTGAGTGAGTGAGAGTGAGTGGGGAGGGGGGCTGGAGAGGGAGAGAGAAAGAGAGAGTGAGTGAGTGGGGAGGCAGGGCTGGGGAGAGAGAGAGAGTGAGTGAGTGGGGAGGGGGGCTGGGGAGTGAGTGAGTGAGTGGGGAGGGGAGGGGAGGGGAGGGAGCTGGGGAGAGAGAGAGAGAGAGAGTGAGTGAGTGGGGAGGGGTGGGCTGGGGAGAGATAAAGAGAGAGTGAGTGGGGAGGGGTGGGCTGGGGAGAGATAAAGAGAGAGTGAGTGGGGAGGGGTGGGCTGGGGAGAGATAAAGAGAGAGTGAGTGGGGAGGGGTGGGCTGGGGAGAGATAAAGAGAGAGTGAGTGGGGAGGGTGGGGGCTGGGGAGAGAGAGAGAGAGAGTGAGTGGGGAGAGAGGGAGAGGGAGGGTGGAGGCTGAGGAGAGAGAGAGAGTGTGAGTGTGGGGAGGGGGGGCTGAGGCGAGAGAAAGAGAGAGTAAGTGAGTGGGGAGGGGAGGTTGGGGAGAGGGAAAGAGAGAGTGAGTGAGTGGGGAGGGAGGGAGGGGGCTGGGGAGAGAGAAAAAAAGAGCGAGTGAGTGGTGGTGGGGGGGGGCTGGGGAAAGTGAGCGAGAAAGAGGGAAAAATAGTGAGTGATGAAAAAAGTGAATCTCTGAACAAGCAGCAGCACCAAATGGTGTGTTTAATTCATCTCCAATCCCCCCACACAAAACAGGGCATTTGTATGTTAAAGAAGGGAGAAGGGAGGGGGTGGGGGACGTCCGACATGAGGGAGTGCCCCTAGGTGCCCTCAGCAGCCACCAATCTGTTGCTTGGTGGCTGGTAATAGTGGTGTTTTGATAGCGAGACGTGCTGTTGGAGTCTGGGTGGAGGGTTGGAGGGCCATGGGTGGATAGACAGAGAGACAGACATGCAGGATGTCGTGAGCATGCAGGGGTATGGGGGAGAGATGAAGACGGGGAAAGGGGGGACATTGAGACGGGCAGAGGGGAGAGATTGAAAGTTGGAGTGGGGAAAGCAGGGGGAGATGGGGAGGAGGCACGGGGAGGGCAGGGGAGCATGAGCTAGGATGTCTTTTCCTTTGTTCCCTATTATCTGCTTAAACACACAAACTCCTCATTCTGCTGTTAACACTCAGCTCTTCCAGTCTGCTCAGAGACAGATGGCTGAGAACCCCTCCCAGCACAACACTATGGTACACACACAGATACAGACAAACATACAGATACATATTCAGACACTCAACATGCACACTTACATGCTCATGTACGCATAAACTACACACCTACAGTAAATGCATCCCAATACTGAAATACAGTGCAAGTCAAAAGTTTGGACACAAGGGTTTTTCTTTATTTTGACTATTTTATACATTGTAGAATAATAGTGAAGACATCAAAATGATGAATTAACACATACTATATGGAATCATGTAGTAACCAGAAAAGTGTTAAACAAATCTAATATATTTTATATTTGAGATTCTTCAAAGTAGCCACCATTTGCCTTGATGACAGCTTTGCACACTCTTTGAATTCTCTCAACCAGCTTCACAAAGTTAATTTGTGGAATTTCTTTCCTTCTTATTGCGTTTGAGCCAATCAGTTGTGTTGTGACAAGGTAGGAGCGGTATACAGATGACAGCCCTATTTGGTAAAAAACAAAGTCCATATTATTGCAAGAACAGCTCAAATAAGCAAAGAGAAACGACAGTCCATCGTTACTTTAAGACATGAACGTCAGTCAATCAGGAAAATGTAAAGAACTTCAAAGTTTCTGCAAGTGCAGTCGCAAAAAACATCAAGTGCTATGATGAAACAGGCTCTCATGAGGACCACCAGAGGAAAGGAAGACCCATAGTTACCTCTGTTGCAGAGGATAAGTTCGTTAGTGTTACCAGCCTCAGAAATTGCAGACCAAATAAATGCTTCACAGAGTTCAAGTAACAGACACATCTCAAAATCAACTGTTCAGAGGAGACTGCATGAATCAGGCCTTCATGGTCGAATTGCTGCTAAGAAACCACTACTAAAGGACAACAATAGTAAGAAGAGACTTGCCTGGGCCAAGAAACACGAGCAATGGACATTAGACCGGTGGAAATCTGTCCTTTGGTCTGATGAGTCCAAATTTGCGATTTTTGGTTCCAACCGCAAAGTCTTTGTGAGACGCAGAGTAGATGAACGGATGATCTACGCATGTGTAATTCCCACCGTAAAGCATGGAGGAGCTGTGATGGTGTAGGGGTGCTTTGCTGGTGACACTGCCTGTGGTTAATTTAGAATTCAAGGCACACTTAACCAGCATGGCTACCACAGCATTCTGCAGTGATACCCCATCCCATCTGGTTTCCTCTTCGTGGGACTATAATTTGTTTTCAGAAGGACAATGACCTAACACACCTCCAGGCTGTGTAAGGGCTAATTAACCAAGAGAGAGAGTGATGGAGTGCTGCATCAGATGACCTGGCCTCCACAATCAAACCAATTGAGATGGTTTGGGATGAGGTCGACCACAGAGTGAAGGAAAAGCAGGCAACAAGTGCTCAGCAGATGTGGGATCTCCTTCAAGACTGTTGGAAAAGCATTCCAGGTGAAGCTGGTTGAAAGAATGCCAAGAGTATGCAAAGCTGTCATCAAGGCAAAGGGTGGCTACTTTGAAGAATCTAAAATCTAAAATATATTTTGATTTGTTTAACACTTTTTTGCTTACCACATGATTCCATGTGTTATTTGATAGTTTTGATGTCTTCACTATTATTCTACAATGTAGAAAATAGTCAAACGAAAGAAAAACCCTTGAATGAGTAGGTGTGTCCAAACCTTTGACTGGTACTGTACATCAAACAAGACTTTCATCAAATCTATCAAACAAGATACATAAACAATCTAATTATGCCATGTTCCATTGAACTTATGTCTATTTATTTTTAACTATACAAGTGGCTAGAAGACATTTCTACTTCCTCAAACCGTCATTATATTGAATTGTTCGAAAATCAGCATTAATCAATTTACAAGACATCCAATCTTCAGATGGAAAACAGCAACATTAACTGTTGATTTTTCAAAGAAAAGATAAGTTTTGAGATACATTTTTTCTCAGTAATTGCTTATCAACCAGGGCAGGACAATCCACCTCTCTCAACCAGGCGGAGCAGATAACTTCAACAATGGAAAAGCTAAAGACCTCTCCAAAGCTAAGGACCTCTACAATACATCAGCCGACACTCAGCAGGTTTTGCATCACACAGTCCTGCTCTCTCAGAATAACCCTGGTCTTCTCAGAATAACCCAGGTCTTCTCAGAATAACCCAGGTCTTCTCAGAATAACCCTGGTCTTCTCAGAATAACCCTGGTCTTCTCAGAATAACCCTGGTCTTCTCAGAATAACCCAGGTCTTCTCAGAATAACCCAGGTCTTCTCAGAATAACCCAGGTCTTCTCAGAATAACCCTGGTCTTCTCAGAATAACCCTGGTCTTCTCAGAATAACCCTGGTCTTCTCAGAATAATTCACTGTGGAAATGTTTTGACTCAATTAAGTTTTTAGGTTCCAGTTTTGATTGCCGCCTTGTTGGGTAAAATAGATGGGGGGGGGGATTATTTGTTTTCTGTATTTCTTTCTCCTTATTTCTCTCGTCAAACTCCTACACCATGAACTTTCACCCTAGCATGTTGTTCTAAACAAGCACCTGAACACGTTCTTCCTCAAATCAATTATACTCCCTTAATCCATGTTAGTATATACATTACATAATTTACACACAGAATGAGTGTGTGTGTATGCGTGTGTGTGTGTGTGTGTGTGTGTGTGTGTGTGTGTGTGTGTGTGTGTGTGTGTGTGTGTGTGTGTGTGTGTGTGTGTGTGTGTGTGTGTGTGTGTGTGTGTGTGTGTGTGTGTGTGTTTGTGCGTGTTTGAGTGCTTGTGACCCTGTGTGCCTTGTCACACTCATCAAGTTTATTTTCATCACAGCAGGAGAGAGAATCTTTAGTCGCTGTGGAGCCAGAGCGTACTGAACCTACTTCACTCTGTGGATTCTACACACTTTCATCTCAACCAGGAACAATAGGGCATGCATTATTGTTAATTTTGTCACATACTGGCAAGCGGGGGGTGGCAGGTAGCCTAGTGGTTAGAGCGTTGGGCCAGTAACCGAAAGGTTGCTAGATCAAATCCCTGAGCTGACAAAGTATATCTATGTTGTTCTGCTCCTGAACAAGGCAGTTAACCAACTGTTCCTATGAGGTCATTGTAAACAAGAATGTGTTCTTCACTAACTTGACTAGTTAAATAAAAATACAATCAAGAAATGCATGGCTGTGTTGTGTAAGTGACTCTGAGAGTGTGAAAGTATGGTGCTGGTATCTAACCATTGATCGTGACAGGCTTTGTTTGACTTTCCCTTAGGTAAACATTCCAGTTGTATCCCTCTGTCCATGTAGCACCATGCCACTCCACTGGGCCTCGTAAAGCTGTGGTGCAGCTGGCCCAGAACACAACTGATGAGGGGGCTTTCATCCTCTCTTTCCATTTAGCCTTTATCTTTGATGAGGGGAATCAGAGATAAGGCTGGACTTGCCATGAGAAAACAGAGGGAGACACATGAAGCCGGAGAGGAGGAAAGGAGGAGAAGAGGAGGAGGATGTAGGTGTTCTGTTTCAGGATCCTGTCGGACTTAGTGAGGAAAGGTTGTGAAAATAACACTGGAGTCAAAAGCTGAGTATGAGACCCATGTGTGAAATCGCCAACAGAGGGATTAATTGAGACAGTGAAAGAAGCATTAGAGTGGCGGGCGGGGTGGTAGGAGGACCACTCCTTTAGGAGGACCACTCCTTTCATATGTGTGAGCCAACCCAATGCTGCACAAGTCTTACAGAAAAATGTCTGTCCCACTTTTGGAAGAGAGGGGGTTTCAAGGATTCTTTGAGAGTGACCTCATATAGCATGAATAAAGTGGAAAATAAAATACAATAAGGCTTTATTCCAAAAACACAAACTGAAAGGTTTGATATTTAGGTTTCGTTGCTGTGTGGCCTTAGGTGGTTTGTGAGGGATGTCATCACGCAAGCAAGACAATAGACACTGTATGAAATTCAAATGTATGATCCCACTTCAAATCAAATCAAATTGTAATAGTCACAGGGACCTTGTAGACCTTGAAATGCTTACTTACAAGCCCCTAACCGACAATGCAATTTAAAAAATACGAATGTGAATAAGAAATAAAAGTAACAAGTAGTTAAAGAGCATTGCCTTTAAATTGATTACCTTGGATCAAAAGTTTTGGGTAGCCTCCCACAAGCTTCCCACAATAAGATGGGTGAATTTTGGCCCATTTTTCTGACAGAGCTGGTGTAACTGAGTCAGGTTTGTAGACCTCCTTGCTCACCCAAGCTTTTTCAGTTCTGCCCACAAATGTTCTATGGGATTGAGGTCAGGGCTTTGTGATGGCCACTCCAATACCTTGACTTTGTTGTCCTTAAGCCATTTTGCCACAACTTTGGAAGTATGCTTGGGGTCATTGTCGATTTGGAAGACCCATTTGAGAACAGGCTTTACAGTGGGGCAAAAAAGTATTTAGTCAGCCACCAATTGTGCAAGTTCTTCCACTTAAAAAGATTTTCTATGGGGTTGAGATCTGGAGACTGGCTAGGCCACTCCAGGACCTTGAAATGCTTCTTACGAAGCCACTCCTTCGTTGCCCGGGCGGTGTGTTTGGGATCATTGTCATGCTGAAAGACCCAGCCACGTTTCATATTCAATGCCCTTGCTGATGGAAGGAGGTTTTCACTCAAAATCTCACGATACATGGCCCCATTCATTCTTTCCTTTACATGGATCAGTCGTCCTGGTCCCTTTGCAGAAAAACAGCCCCAAAGCATGATGTTTCCACCCCCATGCTTCACAGTAGGTATGTGGTTCTTTGGATGCAACTCAGCATTCTTTGTCCTCCAAACACGACGAGTTGAGTTTTTACCAAAAAGTTATATTTTGGTTTCATCTGACCATATGACATTCTCCCAATCTTCTTCTGGATCATCCAAATGCTCTCTACAAACTTCAGATGGGCCTGGACATGTACTGGCTTAAGCAGGGGGACACGTCTGGCACTGCAGAATTCGAATCCCTGGCGGCGTAGTGTGTTACTGATGGTAGGCTTTGTTACTTTGGTCCCAGCTCTCTGCAGGTCATTCACTAGGTTCCCCCGTGTGGTTCTGGGTTTTTTGCTCACCGTTCTTGTGATCATTTTGACCCCACGGAGTGAGATCTTGCGTGGAGCCCCAGATCGAGGGAGATTATCAGTGGTCTTGTATGTCTTCCATTTCCTAATAATTGCTGCCACAGTTGATTTCTTCAAACCAAGCTGCTTACCTATTGCAGATTCAGTCTTCCCAGCCTGGTGCAGGTCTACAATTTTGTTTCTGGTGTCCTTTGACAGTTCTTTGGTCTTGGCCATAGTGGAGTTTGGAGTGTGGGTGTTTGAGGTTGTGGACAGGTGTCTTTTATACTGATAACAAGTTCAAACAGGTGCCATTAAAACAGGTAACGAGTGGAGGATAGAGGAGTCTCTTAAAGAAGAAGTTACAGGTCTGTGAGAGCCAGAAATCTTGCTTGTTTGTAGGTGACCAAATGCTTTTTTTCCACCATCATTTGCAAATAAATTCATTAAAAATCCTACAATGTGATTTTCTGGATTTTTTTTCTCATTTTGTCTGCCATAGTTGAAGTGTACCTATGATGAAAATTAGAGGCCTCTCTCATATTTTTAAGTGGGAGAACTTGCACAATTGGTGGCTGACTAAATACTTTTTTGCCCCACTGTACATTTAGGTAGAGTTATTAAAGTGACTAAGCATAGATAATAACAGAGAGTAGCAGCAACATAAAAGGGGGGAGGCAATGCAAATTTTCTAGGTAGCCATTTGATTAGATGTTCAGGAGTCTTATGGCTTGGGTGTAGAAGCTGTTTAGAAGCCTCTTGGACCTAGACTTGGTGCTCCGATACCGCTTGCCGTGTGGTAGCAGAGAGAACATTCTATGACTAGGGCGGCTTTGGATGGCAGGAAGCATGGCCCCAGTGATGTACTGGGCCATACGCAGTACCCACTGTAGTGCCTTGCCGAGCAGTTGCCATACCAGGCAGTGATGCAACCGGTCAGGATGTTCTCAATTGTGCAGCTGTAGAATCTTTTGAGGATCTGAGGACCAATGCCAAATCTTTTCGGTCTCCTGAGGGGAATAGGTTTTGTTGTGCTCTCTTCACGACTGTCTTGGTGTGCTTGGACCATGTTAGTTTGTTGGTGATGTGGACACTGAGGAACTTGAAGCTCTCAACCTGCTGAATGGGGTTGAGCCTGGCCCTCCTGTTCCTGTAGTCCACAATCATCTCCTTAGTCTTGATCACGTTGAGGGACTTAATGATGGTGTTGGAGTCGTGCCTGGCCGTGCAGTCAAGAGTGAACAGAGAGCAGAGGAGGGAACTGAGCACGCACTGAGGGGCTCCAGTGTTGACGATCAGCGTGGCGGATGTGTTGCTACCTACCCTCACCACCTGGGGGCGGCACGTCAGGAAGTCCAGGATCCAGTTGCAAAGGGAGGTGTTTAGTCCCAGGGTCCTTAGCTTAGTGATGAGCTTTGAGGGCACTATGGTGTTGAACGCTGAGCTGTGGTCAATGAATAGCATTCTCACGTAGGTGTTACTTTTGTCCAGGTGGGAAAGGGCAGTGTGGAGTGCAATAGAGATTGCATCATCTGTGGATTTGTTTGGGCAGGTTACCTTAGTGTTATTGGGCACAGGGACTATGGTGGTCTGCTTAAAACATGTTGGTATTACAGGCTCGGACAGGGAGAGGTTGAAAATGTCAGTGAAGACACTTGCCAGTTGGTCAGCTCATGCTCGCAGTACACATCCTGGTAATCCATCTGGACCTGCGGCCTTGTGAATGTTGACCCGTTTAAAGGTCTTACTCAAATCGGCTGCGAAGAGCGTGATCACACAGTCGTCCGGAACAGCTGGTGCTCCCATGCATGTTTCAGTGTTCTTTTCTTCGAAGTGAGCACAGAAGTAGTTTAGCTCGTCTGGTAGGCTTGTGTCACTGGGCAGCTCTCGGCTGTGCTTCCCTTTGTAGTCTGTAAAAGTTTGCAAGCCCTGCCACTTGCCATCTGATTGGTTGAAGAGAAAATCACATGATCAGTCCCTGAACAAACCTCCATGTCTGAATACCATCATAAAATGTACATTTACAGTATTGTACACTTGTACATTTAGGCTATATACAGTACATCTGTATACATTTATAATACACTTACATTATACTACACAGTGAGCAATGGAAGACAATAATACCACCAGCAAATCTTTTCAAATATATTCAATAAAACATTTTATCTAAAGCCTTATTGGTTTTTGCATCTGTAACCTTTCTTTGTGCAGTCATATCAAACTGGACTGTGTTGTTTGCTGTGACATTTTCTGACATTTGAGCATATGAACAAACATTTCAGATGGGACAAGAATATATAATCTGGACTAGCATCAAGATAATCCCTAAAACTAACAGTGAAGTTTGTGCTTGTGTGACTAGGATCGATATAATAGACAAGATGATCTTTTCACAGTTGAATAACAGGTTGGTGGAGTAAACAAGCCTTCTGTTCAGGCAGATGGACGCACTCACTCACACGCACGCACACACGCGCACACATACACGGACAGACAGTGGCCCTCTGCTCGTCACAGGGAAAGACATATACAGTGCCTTCGGTAAGTATTCAGACCCCTTGACGTTTTCCACATTTTGTTACATTACAGCCTTATTCTAAAATGGATCAGATATTTTTTTCCCTTATCAATCTACACACAATGACCCATGATGACAAAGTAAAAAACAGGTTTTGCAAATGTCTTAAAAATAAAAAACATAAATACCTTATTAGACCCTTTGCTATGAGACTTGAAATTGAGCTCAGCTGCATCCTGTTTCCATTGCTCATCCTTGAGATGTTTCTACAACTTGATTGGAGTCCACCTGTGGTAAATTCAATTGATTGGACATGATTTGGAAAGGCACACACCTGTCTACAGTGGCTTGTGAAAGTATTCGCCCCCCTTGGCATTTTTCATATTTTGTTGCCTTACAACCTGGAATTAAAATAGATTTTTGGGGGGGTTTGTATAATTTGATTTACACAACATGCCTACCACTTTGAAGACGCAAAATATGTGTTATTGTGAAACAAACTAGAAATAAGACAAAAACATTTTTTTGGAGCATGCATAACCATTCACCCCCCCCAAAGTCAAAGTCAATACCTTGTAGAGCCACCTTTTGCAGCAATTACAGCTGCAAGTCTCTTGGGGTATGTCTCTATAAGCTTGGCACATATAGCCACTGGGATTTTTGCCCATTCTTCAAGGCAAAACTGCTCCAGCTCCTTCAAGTTGGATGGGTTCCATGTGTAAAGCAATCTTTAAGTCATACCACAGATTCTCAATTGGATTGAGGTCTGGGCTTTGACAAGGCCATTCAAGAAATGTAAATGTTTCCCTTAAACCACTTGAGTGTAACTTTAGCAGTATGGTTAAGGTCATTGTCCTGCTGGAAGGTGAACCTCCGCCCCAGTCTCGAATCTCTGGAAGACTGAAACAGATTTCCCTCAAGAATTTCCCTGTATTTAGCACCATTCATAATTTCTTCAATTCTGACCAGTTTCCCAGTCCCTGTCGATGAAAAACATCCCCTCAGCATGATGCTGCCACCACCATGCTTCATTGTGGGGATGGTATTCTCGGGGTGATGAGAGGTCTGGCTTCCGCCAGACATAGCGTTTTCCTTGATTGCCAAAAAGCAAAAGTTTAGTCTAATCTGACCAGAGTACATTCTTCCATATGTTTGGAGAGTCTCCCACATGCCTTTTGGCGAACACCAAACGTGTTTGCTTATTTTTTTTTAAACAATGGCTTTTTTCTGGCCAGTCTTCCGTAAAGCCCAGCTCTGTGGAGTGTGTGGCTTAAAGCGGTCCTATAGACAGACACTCCAATCTTCGCTGTGGAGCTATGCAGCTCCTTCAGGATTATCTTTGGTCTCTTTGTTGCCTCTCTGATTAATGCCCTCCTTGCCTGGTCCATGAGTTTTGATGGGCGGCCCTCTCCTGGCAGGTTTGTTGTGGTGCCATATTCTTTCAATTTTTTAATAGTGAATTTAATGGTGCTCTGTGGGATGTTCAAAGTTTCAGATATTATTTGATAACCCAACCCTGATCTGTACTTCTCCACAACTTTGTCACTGACCTGTTTGGAGAGCTCCTTGGTCTTCATGGTGCCGCTTAGTTGGTGGTGCCCCTTAATTAGTGGTGTTGCAGACTCTGGGGCCTTTCGGACCTGGTGTATATATATTGAGATCATGTGACACTTAGATTGCACACAGGTGGACTTTATCTAACTAATTATGTGACTTCTGTTTGGAAGTTTGTAACCGTCAAGACTCTTCCTTGAGCTGACTCCTCACCAAACTAAGCAATCGGGGGAGAAGGGCTTTGGTCAGAGAAGTGACCAAGAACCCGATGGTCACTCTGACGGAGCTCCAGAGTTCCTCTGTGGAGATGGGAGACATTTCCAGAAAGACAACCATCTCTGCAGCACTCCACCAATCAGGCCTTTATGGCAAAGTGGCCAGATGGAAGCCACTCCTCAGTAAAAGGCACATGACTGCCCGCTTGGTGTTAACCAAAAGGCACCTAAAGGACTTTCAGATCATGAGACAAGAGTCTCTGGTCTGATGAAACCAGATTGAATTCTTCTGCCTGAATGCCAAGTGTCACATCTGGAGGAAACCTGGCACAATCCCTGAGGTGAAGCATGGTGGTGGCAGGATCATGTTGTGAGGATGTTTTTCAGCGGCAGGGACTAGGAGACTAGTCAGGATCGAGGGAAAGATGAACGGAGCAAGTACAGCGAGATCCTTGATGAAAACCTGCTCCAAAGCATTCAGGACCTCCGACTGGGGCGAAGGTTCACCTTAAAACCAGACAACTACCCCAAGCACAAAGACAAGACAACGTAGGAGTGGCTTTGGGACGAGTCTCTGAATGTCCTTGAGTGGCCCAGCCAGAGCTCAAACCCGATCTAACATCTCTGGAGAAACCTGAAAATAGGTGTGCAGCAATGCTCCCCATCCAACCTGACAGAGCTTGATGATCCAACCTGCAGAGAAGAATGCCAGGAACTCCCCAAATACAGATGTGCAATCTTGTAGTGTCATACCCAAGAAGACTCAAGGCTGTAATCACTGCCAAAGGTGCTTCAACAAAGTATTGAGTAAAGGGTCTGAATTTGCAGTTTTTGATTTGTTATTATGGAGTATTATGTGTAGATTGATGAGGGGGAGAAACAATCTTATCAATTTTAGAATAAAGCTGTAATGTAACAAAATGTGGAAAAAGTCAAGGGGTCTGTATACTTTCCGAATACACTGTACATATCACAGACATCTACATATCACAGACATGTACATATAACAGACATATACATATCACAGACATCTACATATCACAGACATCTACGTATAACAGACATGTACATATAACAGACATATACATATCACAGACATCTACGTATAACAGACATGTACATATAACAGACATATACATATCACATCTATGTATAACAGACATATACATATCACATATATGTATAACAGTTACAGTGAGAGAGACAGGAATGGCTAACACCCAAACTATCGAGGATTGAACCGGATGTAGACGTGATGTGGGATTTGGACATGAAGCTAGTGTTAGGGCTGTTGTTGAGGCTAGGGTAGGGTTGAACCAGATGTGGACATGAAGTGGGATTTGGACCAGATTTGGGGCGGCAGGTAGTGGTTAGAGTGTTGGGCCAGTAACCGGAAGGTTTTTGAATCAAATCCCCGAGCTGACAAGGTAAAAATCTGTCGTTCTGCCCCTGAACAAGGCAGTTAACTCACTGTAAGCCCCCATTGTAAATAAGAATTTGTTCTTAACTGACTTGCCAGGTTAAATTAATAAACATTTAAAAAATGAAGCTAGGTCTAGAGCTGTTCAACCTTAGCCTCAACCACAACACTAACTGCTGCATGTGTGTGTGTGTACTTCTTATGGTGGCTATGAACATACAGTACTATTTCTGTTGTGTGTTACAATGTGTTATTTACACATGCTGTGTGTGTGTGTGTCACATTCTTGGGGGCAACAGCAGGCCCTCACCTGTCTGGGCTCCACTACAACAACGGGCTCTGGTTTCCCCACTGAGCCTGCTCCAAAGCCCTGTCATAAACAGCATAGGATTAGACAATCAGAATTTGTGCCTTCTTGTCTTTCTTTAGGGACGCGACACCAAAATGGACACCTTCTGTTTGGACAATATTCTGCAGTTGGCAACTGTGGTGGCTAAGCTAACCTCTGTGTGTTGCTTCTGGAAGTTAACAGAGAGAGAGGAGGAGGGGTCATGTACTAACAAACTGTACTTATTCTTCCACAAATGATGAGCAAACAACCAGTTCTGACCAACAGTCCTTTTCTGGCTGGGTAGGACCTAAATCCAACAGATCCATTTGCCTTGGTCATTGAGAATATATCACAACATTGGCTTGGTCGTTTCCCTCCCCAAGAGCTTGAGAATGGAAAGGCATTTGTAAATGATTAGTGAGTTTATGGAGTGTTGGATGGATGTATACAGCCAGCCCATGGGTGGATGTATAGTCACAGTGAAAGGTAGCATTATAAATGAAGCTGGTCATTAACCCCACTGGACCACCATTAGACATGCACTGATACTTCTGCAGGGAAAGGGAGGGGGGAGGGGAGTGTGAAAGATGACTCTTATTTCCTCTATGGGGAAACACCCAGTCATTTCAATATCCTGGTTAATCCAATCAGAACATCTAACGGTTGGAGATTTAACAATGGAACCCTAACCAGAGTGGACATAATACCTGAGTAATATAGCAATGTGTTTAAATCCATTCCATAGACCTCCTCCAGTCTAGCATCTGGTAGCTATCCAGGCCATTGAGGAGGCCATGCATTGAACCTCATCTAACTATCGAAATACAATTATTCTAGTTGATTTTGTTGACTAAATAGTGTTCTCTTTAAAAAGAAAATAATAAAAATACTGTGCATAAAGTATATAAATCAAACAAATATATTGCATACATCCAATCTTTATCAACCATGTATGCTTTCCTCCCTAACCAATGTTAAAAGTATGAGCCAGACCTGCGTTAAAATAATATTTCAGGTATTTCAATTACCTTTAAACACATTTCAAAATAAGTATTAAGACCACCTTTCTTTTTTTAAACAGTAGTTGAATATTGAAATATATTTGTAAAATACACTTGGAAAATATTTTGAAATACTTAAATACACAGACTCAAATGCACTCCCATGCATTTAACCCAGGTATTTGAAATTAGTATTTGAAATAAGAATTTGAAAATACTTTCAAATACTATTTGGTAGACTATTTGGTTTTTACAAATAACTATTCAAATACAATATATATATATATATTGTGGGTGGGTGGGTAGGTAGGTAGGTTATATGCTGACTCTTATAAGAAAAAGTCATACATGACTCTTGCAGAAATACAAACCGGGGCTTTACTTGGCTCATCGCGCTCTACCAGCTCCTTGTGGCGGGCCAGGTGGCTGCAGGCTGACCCCGGTAGCCAGTTGAACTGTGTTTCCTCCGACACATTGGTGCGGCTGCCTTCCACGTTAAGCTGGTGGATGTTAAGGGCGGGTCATGTAGGGCGGGTCATGTTTCAGAGGACACATGACTCCACTTTCGCCTCTCCCGAGCCCTTTGGGGAGTTGCAGCAATGAGACAAGATCGAAAATTGGGGAGAAAAAGGGGGTAAAATAGAAAGAAATTATATGATTCTCACACATATGCATACCCACAGATGTTGATGTACCAGCCATATTTAAACCAACTATTACTAAGTTTATCATTGCAGACAACTGTTTAACTTCACAACAATGCACAAAGCTGTTCATGTAGTGTCACCATTACTCACACTCTTGTTACAAAATCTGCTTTTATCATGATCCTACGAATCATCTTTTATGCAGTGATGGTGAAATGGACAATCAAACATTGGATAATAAAATGACCATGCTGTCTGTTTTATTGTGCTTTCTGTTCATTCTTTTGAAAGATTGTGCATTGTCCTACATGAAATTCTCTGAAGGATGAGAAAAGGATCCAGCAGGTTTGTCCTAGAGGAAAGTGGCCCCAAAAATCCTGTGGAATATCCTGCAGGACTTCCTATCCTATACAGTATTTTCTGCTGTATTCCCGCAGACGTTTTTCATGCGGGATTCCTGTAGGGGAATATTCATTTTTTTAGATCGCTATGGTAATAATTTAGATTCTAAAGTGCTTGTTTTTTTCTCTTTTTTTGTGTATTCTGACATTTCAGGAGAAATCTTAGTTTGTTAATGATTTATTAACAAGGGATTATAAATCAGCTCTCTAGCCTGCCTATCAACCTATGTTATTTTGTATGAACTTGTGATTTAAAAAAAGAAGTCCAATACCATGACAAATATCTCCTTCCTTCTGGTCCTGGCTGAGGAAGCAAAGTGAAGAAGAACCTAAAGGGTATTAATGTCCATGTAATGGCTATGGCAGACAGAGGCACAGAGATGGGGAGAGTGATGCAGTGCTGGAGCCTGAGCTGTCTAGGGTTGAAACGACTATAGCAAACACCCAGTAAACATCCATCAGACAGTAGAGAGAGGGGGAGGAGAGGGGGGATAGAGAAAAAGAGGGAGAAAGAGAGTGAGGAAGCTCCTCATCACTGACCTCTCTAGACCCACAAATCTTTTCGCTTAATTGGAGATTGTCCCGTATCGATTTTCATCAGTCTCTTTATTTGCCATAGCAGCCACACATAACCAGGGGACATTTAGTGTGCTTCTCACTGCTAAAATGTCCAATCTCTGAAATGTGATTAAATTGAATCGTTGCAGAAAATGGTTTAAGTAAACATCACAGTTTTGGGGTGTCTTTTTTGCCTTTAAAAAACAACAACTTGCAATTCACTTCAGTTTTTTAGTGTATTATTAGCTGGACAGAATGTAATCTTTTCTTTTTATGGGTAAATGTAATAGTAAAGATACAGTTTCATGTAGTCTAATAGATTTTTTTTCTTATATGTTTTTCAGTATCTATAGCCAATATAAGTTCATTATTGCATGTACACTCAAATGCCTACAGTAGCCTACAATAGAAAACACACATGTAAATAATGAGCATTTTGTCTTTGGAAAAAGTGTTGTTTATTCATTTTTTTCATAGAATTTGTTTAAATCAAACACACTCATATGCAAGCAGACTGTTTTGATTGAATAAATACAACTTTTCCCTTGTGCTTCAAAGTGGTGTCTTTTTCTCAGCATATTTACATCATAAATAACTTTGGAAAAGCACAATTCAGACTCTGACAAAAACAAAAACAAATCCAAACTTATAAATATAAGAGATATGGTAACCACATTTACAACAGAATCCAGGGGAACGCTATAAATGTGTCACACTGCCTACAAAACAGTATAATAAACATGATATGAAGCGTTAGAGAAAGGTAATGCCAGTTTATAACAAACAAGCATTATCATGATCAGATGTGATAATGATTTAGGCTGTCTAACTGACTACCCAACTGGTTGGATTGCATATTGCTGCATGTATCATGACTTCGTGAAAACATTTCATGAATTGTCATATAACTCATTATTATGGTAATATTAACTAATGTCATGTTGGTACAAGCAAGCGTTGCCACTACATCATTCTGTAATATTAGAACAGTGCACAAGTCGATCAACCACATCAGACACAATCTCTCCATTTCACCTCACTTGATTTTTCCTTCATCTCATCATATGTTCGATAAACAATGGGCATCTCTTTCCTGTACAATAACTGTACAATTACCCTTGTTGACAATTTAACAAGACATGCCTCGGAGGTACACATGCTAACTCTCACGTCAGCCTAGTTAGCATGCTAACTCCCACCTCATCCTTGTTAGCATGCTAACTCACACCTCATCCTTCTAAGCATGCTAACTCCCACCTCAGCCTAGTTAGCATGCTAACTCCCACCTCATCCTTGTTAGCATGCTAACTCACACCTCATCCTTCTAAGCATGCTAACTCCCACCTCAGCCTTGTTAGCATGCTAACTCCCACCTCATCCTTGTTAGCAAGCTAACTCCCACCTCAACCTTGTTAGCATGCTAACTCACACCTCAGCCTTGCTAGCATGCTAACTCCCTCAGTGTTTACCTTGAAAGCATGCTAAATTCCCCCTCAGTGTTTACCACTACACTTGGCAAATGAGACAATCCATGCCATCATATTGGTCCTTAGCCTACCAGTAATCACATCTCAATAAGGTTGTTCATTAGAGGTTGTATATAATGTTGGTATCCTCACTGAGGTGATATTATACCCCTACAGACCAAATCACTAATAAATGCTGTTATCCACGCCAACAAGACATTTAGCCCAAGTAAAGCCTGCTACCTGACAGTCCAGGTGAACTGCTGTGTGTCTCAATGTAAATGTAGGCATATGTATCTCTTGCATGTATCCCTTAAATCCCCCCCTTTGCTTTCTCTGAAAGTGTGGGTACACTTCCCTTAATCCATAGCTTACCTACTAGGGAGAACATAGATAGAATGAATTTGCATAATTGTTGATGTCTGTGAAGTTTTTTTTGTGTCATTTTTGCTTCATCTCTATACTGCACACCTTTAATCATAGGTACGGAAAGTAGGGGTGCTGAGGATGCTGTAGTACCCCCTGAATTATTATCTTAAAAGTAGTGCACTGGCACTAGTCCTGTATTAGCAGACAGACAGTCTGTAGCACGGACAAAAAATATAGCAATTTAACCAGGTCTAGTTGACTTTAACTCTAGAGTTGTGTTGTGATAAGGGGATTCTGACCAACACTAAAAAGTGCACTAACGTTGACCCCTGTCCTGTTAACTCAAAACATATCCACAACCCTATCATCAACCATAGGGGTGAGGTTCCCACAATTAAACTCTATTTCTGGCAGTGCAAATGGAATAATGTAGCTCTGTAAAGATTAAAAGAAAGGGAAACATGTTTTTGCTGGATAAGACACAGAAGAGGCCGTTGAGGCTGGGCTATAGAATGAATATTCCATGGATCCAGTTTCTTCTTCATGTGTTTTAGTGTGCATCTGAAATGGCACCCTATTCCCTATATAGTGCATTACTTTTGACCAGAGCCCTACACAGGCTCTGGTCAAAAATAGCATGTAGGGAAATGGCACACTATTCCCTATACAGGGAATAGGCTGACATTTTAGACATCCCTTTAGTGTTATTGGACAAGCAGGCGTTAGCTGCCGTTGGTGATGATGACGGAGGTCCCCTTGTGTCCCGGCCCCTGCTCTGCCTGCATGCGCAGGTGTGAAGTCACGTCGTAGTGGGTGGAGCCAGCGGAGGAACAGAAGTCCCTGAGGCTCTTGGGGTCATACAGGTGCTCCAGGGCATAGCCCGTCAGGGAGTAGGCAGCAGCTTGCTTGTCCAGATAGGGCCTCCCCATTTGGGTTTGGGGGTGGGAAGGGTAGAGGGCTGGGGCAGGGGAGGAGTCTGAGCAGGGGCCTGGACAGCCAAGCTGGTGGTGCAGGGGCTGGGGGAGAGGGGACAAGTCTGTCTGTCCTGTCTGTTGGAGGTAGTTTTTGGGCTTGGGGAGGAGGGGATCAGACCCTGGGCTGCTGAGCCTGGAGAGAGGAGCAGGGCTTGATGCGGTGCTGATCACCTGACCCAGGCCACGGCACAACACGCTATGTAGCACCCCCTGGGGGTAGTCAGTGGTGAAGCTGGGTCCGGGGCCCTTCGGGAGGCCATTGGCAGGACCTAGAGGAGTGTCAGGGCCTGGGTGGAGCTTGCTGCGGTGCTGCAGACGATTCTCCTCCTCCTTGATCATCTGCTGCGTGGCTCGGATCAGGGTCTCGATCTTGCTCGGCTCCTGGGGGCTGACCCGGAAGTAGTCTGCGCGGTAACGGTCCCCTGAGTCACTGGCGGAGCCCCCGTCTGGCGAGCTGACCACACTGTCCTGGTCCCATTGGCCACGGTCTGTAGAGGGAGGGACAGGACACTGATCTTAGAGCCAACAGGAAGCTATATCCAGGGCTAAGCAGCGCTAGCAGCATGTTATCCTACAGGTTAAGGGTTAAAACTAACCTGTATTTTCCTGCTGACCTCTTCCAGGTCACCATTGCAAAAGTGTTTTTTAAACACAATATTCTTTCCTGGTTAAATAAAGGTTAAATAAAGCAGAGGTGGGAGATCTGAAGTGTGAGCAGGCTTTTGTACCAACCCGAATCAAATCTGTGTGTCTTTGAGCCTGCAACAGTGGAGTTCACCCATCTCCAGCCTCCTACAGTAATACAAGCTAAAGGGCCAGGGATAGGGACTTACTATGCAGACTGTGGATGGAGGTGATGTGGGGCACGCTGCTCTCGTATCCCTCTCCATTCTCCAGGGACGAGGTCTTGACCAGGGGCAGCACAGAGCGGGCAGCTCCCCACCACGCCTCTGTCCCACCCTGGGGAGCACCCAGGAAGTACCTCCCTGCCTCACAGCGGCCCCGCTCGCACGTCTGGTTGTGGCCGTGTCTGTCGAGGTGGGGGTGGCTTTCGCTGGAGATGTGGTGGTGGTGCTCCTCAGTGATTGGGAGGCTGTAGCAGAGGGGACGTGGCTCTGAGAACTGCCTGTAGGCACAGGAGGCGCCAAGCCCCTCCCCCTGCTCCAGCAGCTGAGGGGAAGCGGAGTCTGTGAGGGGAGATCCTGCCCAAGGACTATCCTGGTCCGACTCTGACCGCTCGGCCTGGAAACCAGTGTACTGCAGATAGAGAGAGCGAGCAATAGGGGGAGAGAGGGAGAGAGACAGAGAGAGAGAAAGACAGAGAGCGAGAGAGGAGAAATAAGAGTCATTACCCAGGTAATCAAGAAGTGAAAAATCAGGTATAAGCCACCTCCCATCACTGACAGATCATGCAGTATCCTGGCTCAAATAGCGAGTTGCCTCTGTGAAGGATGTGTACAGGACCAGCGCTGTATGTTCCTATAGAGCCTCACCTGTGTGTAGGGGGACAGTCGAGCCTTGGCCTTAGCTCGGGACACTCTGCTCTTGGGTGCTCTGCGGTTCTCAGTGAGGCTGGTGGGAGCACTGCTGAAGGGGAAGGAGGGCTTGGTGTCTGTAACCTGGTCCAGAGACAGCTGGAGTCCTTTATACTCAGTATCCCTACAGAAGCATACACATACAGTATGGACTGTAGATCATGTAGATACACAGGTATATTCCTGATTTAACTATGTGTTAGGATTACATAAAGATCATCATTAAACAAGACAAGATAGCTCCACTGATAAGACTGTTTATCCAAGTGTGGCTTGTGCATTTTGTCTACCTGGGGATTTTATTTTTTTCACTCTCAGGGTGCAAATACACACTAACATCGGTTTGGTAATTAGAGCATGGTGTGTGTGTGTCTGTGTGTGAGAGAGAAAAGAGAGAAAGAGAAGAGAGAAGAGAGAGAGAGAAGAGAGAGTGAAAGAGAGCGAGAGTGAGAGCGAGAAAGAGCGGTAGAGAGGCTTTCGGAAGGACTTGTTTCTCCATCAGGATTGTAACAAGGCCTATAACAAACATACAACAGAGGGGAGGCTGTCCGTTCAAATACACATGCGATTAAGGGCTATGTCTGGCTAAACCAAGCCCACAGGAACACCATGCCAGGAGACAGTACTTGGAAATGGGAATTGATTTCTCTGTAAAGCAGGGGTGGACTGGGCATCGGGCATTTCGGGCAAATGCCAGATGGGCTGGTACATTTTTAGCTGAGTGGGACTGTCCAACTTTATTTATTTTCACAAATAATAAGAATTATCTGGATAATAATGTGGCATCAAGGGAAAAAATGGTCAGGTGTAGGGGCGTCAAGGAAGAAAATGGGCCAGTGTGTTAGAAATGCCAGGGCCAATTTCAGGTCCCAGGCCTCCCTGTATGGATTTTGTTCACTATGATGAATCAAGTTGGAGAAGATGGATGGAAAAGCCTGGACAGGGTTTACTCTGGCCAAACACTGATCCATTCCACCCACCCACTCACCCACGCACGCACGCACACCCCATGCATGTGCACACGCTCACTCGCACACAGACACATATACAGGCACATGCACATACATACACATACAAAACTTTGATTTCTAAAATACACACAATCAAGAAATACATGTTCTATACAAACACTATCAAAAACATACAGAATAGTATTCTCCTAGGATCAGGTCAGGTCACGCATTTCAGTCCATGACATACACACCAACTCCTTTATGTGATAAAGTGTTCTTATCTTGCTGTAAACACAGAGTATTGCCTAAGAAAGGTCAGGGATCACAGGGACAGGCTCTGGCCAATAGGAAGGGACGGAAGGTGGAAGGGTTATCAGTACTAGCCAATAGGACAAGGCAAAGAGGTTATCAGTACTAGTACACATAGAGGCAGTTCAACCAGAGGTGAACTTCTGTGTTCCCTACTAGCTGTGTGTTAATCAGTGTAGACTAGTACACCTCTACCTGCTACTGTGTGAATCACCCACCATTGCCTCTGATAAGAACAGTGAGAAAGGTGCTGTGATAGTTCTCTGATGAACTGACTAAATCCCATGCCATTCTCTCAGAAATGTATGGGGAAATAATGAACTCATTATTATCATTATTATTTAGCCTCAGACAGGACAGGAACACTCAGTGGATGACATTGTATTGTTATCTCTCTCTCTCTGCTAATGAACTGAGTTACTATGAATTCACTGACTGACTGATGCTATTCTCACAGATACGTTGAGGCAAATAACACGTTTGCACAATGTCTCATTACAGCTTAATGTCTCACACGATAAAACATCTCAACAAGATCACAAGACAGTACTAATTGACTGTACAGTACATGTGATTCAATAAAAAGTAAAACATTTGTTTTAAAAAAAAGATCACATTGGGGGAATGAGAAATCTTCATCCACAAATTCTAAACTCCCTACTCTCTCACCAAGCTGGCAGCCATAAACGCTCCTCATCTTTATGGCCTATCAATTAAAACCTCATAAACACCGTTATGGATTTGGGGAGGGGGGTAGTCTGCGGCTGTGCATGTCGAGTCATTTCCTTCTTCTCTCCTCTGTACGGAGCAGCCTCTTCTGCCTCCTCTGGTTAATGGAGTGTTTTATGGGCCTAATTAATTTACTGGAACACTTTTACATCTGCAGCAATACACATTACACACAGCAGCACACCAGGAAATAGGCTAAATGTCCCATCCTAGAAGGCAGTGGCACAGTTTTCACAGACCTAACCAGAAGGTACAGATGTAGGTTCTTAATATGAGCCAGTTTGCTACAGCAGAAAAATAATCCTGCAGAAACAGGAAATGTGAATTATGATGTGGATTATAATTATAAGATTTCTAAGTGAAAATTACAAACTTCAGAATACTTTTTAAACCTCAAATACATTACAAGTTTTACATTTCCTGCATTGTAGGAAAGTTCTCCTGCAACAGAGTGATCAAATTAAGATCCTACATCTGTACTGAGCCAATACTAACACTCACAGAACCAATAGAGCTTGACTCAGACTTCATCTATATCTGGACTGTTTGCAGTTCAGTTGATAAAGTAAGCGCATGCTGAGTGAAAAGAGGATTGAACATTATGGTGACATTTCCAGTGGAAAACTGGGTTGAAGCAAATTGTGTTGCTTATCAGTGCTTATCAGTGCTCATGCATGACGGAGGCCTACACTCAATACCACTGTCTGAGAAAGACAGTCCACCAGACCTGGGTTCAAACTGTATTAGTTTTCTTTCTAATACTTAAGCTTGACTGGATTGAGGTTTGCCAAGGGCAATAGAGACAATGGAATCGTGCCAACAGTGCACCCCCTTCTATCTGACACCTCAGGCCAGGTTGACTCAACCAAACAAATTAAAACTATTAGGAAGAAAAAAAATACTTTGTGAACCCATGCCTGACTGAGACAGTTGACAGTCTACAGACAGACAGATGGACATGTTGTTCATTCCAGAGACACCTTGCCAAGTGACTTTCCCTTCCCGGGTGAGGGTTCCAAAGGTAACAGCCAAGTTCTACACACAGACATCCACACTACTAGACATCATAACTATTCTACACACAGACATCCACACTACTACACATCATAACTATTCTACACACAGACATCCACACTACTACACATCATAACTATTCTACACACAGACATCCACACTACTACACATCATAACTATTCTACACACAGACATCCACACTACTACACATCATAAATATTCTACACACAGACATCCACACTACCACACATCATAACTATTCTAAACACAGACATCCACACTACCACACATCATAACTATTCTACACACAGACATCCACACTACTACACATCATAACTATTCTACACACAGACATCCACACTACCACACATCATAACTATTCTACACACAGACATCCACACTACTACACATAATAACTATTCTACACACAGACATCCACACTACCACACATCATAACTATTCTACACACAGACATCCACACTACTACACAATAACTATTCTACACAGAGACATCCACACTACCACACATCATAACTATTCCACACACAGACATCCACACTACTACACATCATTACTATTCTACACACAGACATCCACACTACCACACATCATAACTATTCTACACACAAACATCCACACATCATAACTATTCTACACACAGACATCCACACTACTACACAATAACTATTCTACACACAGACATCCACACTACTACACAATAACTATTCTACACACAGACATCCACACTACTACACAATAACTATTCTACACACAGACATCCACACTACTACACAATAACTATTCTACACACAGACATCCACACTACTACACAATAACTATTCTACACACAGACATCCACACTACTACACAATAACTATTCTACACACAGACATCCGCACTACTACACATCATAACTATTCTACACACAGACATCCACACATCATAACTATTCTACACACAGACATCCACACTACTACACAATAACTATTCTACACAGAGACATCCACACTACTACACAATAACTATTCTACACACAGACATCCACTCTACTACACAATAACTATTCTACACACAGACATCCACACTACTACACAATAACTATTCTACACACAGACATCCACACTACTACACAATAACTATTCTACACACAGACATCCACACTACTACACATCATAACTATTCTACACACAGACATCCACACTACTACACAATAACTATTCTACACACAGACATCCACACTACTGCACAATAACTATTCTACACACAAAAATCCACACTACCACACATCATAACTATTCTACACACAGAAATCCACACTACTACACATCATAACTATTCTACACACAGACATCCACACTACCACACATCATAACTATTCTAAACACAGACATCCACACTACCACACATCATAACTATTCTACACACAGACATCCACACTACTACACATCATAACTATTCTACACACAGACATCCACACTACCACACATCATAACTATTCTACACACAGACATCCACACTACCACACATCATAACTATTCTACACACAGACATCCACACTACCACACATCATTACTATTCTACACACAGACATCCACACTACTACACAATAACTATTCTACACAGACATCCACACTACCACACATCATAACTATTCCACACACAGACATCCACACTACTACACATCATAACTATTCTACACACAAACATCCACACATCATAACTATTCTACACACAGACATCCACACTACTACACAATAACTATTCTACACACAGACATCCACACTACTACACAATAACTATTCTACACACAGACATCCACACTACTACACAATAACTATTCTACACACAGACATCCACACTACTACACATCATAACTATTCTACACACAGACATCCACACTACTACACAATAACTATTCTACACACAGACATCCACACTACTACACAATAACTATTCTACACACAGACATCCACACTACTACACAATAACTATTCTACACACAGACATCCACACTACTACACATCATAACTATTCTACACACAGACATCCACACTACCACACATCATAACTATTCTAAACACAGACATCCACACTACTACACAATAACTATTCTACACACAGACATCCACACTACTACACAATAACTATTCTACACACAGACATCCACACTACTACACATCATAACTATTCTACACACAGACATCCACACTACTACACAATAACTATTCTACACACAGACATCCACACTACCACACATCATAACTATTCTACACACAGACATCCACAATACTACACATCATAACTATTCTACACACAGACATCCACACTACCACACATCATAACTATTCTACACACAGACATCCACACTACTACACATCATAACTATTCTACACACAGACATCCACACTACCACACATCATAACTTTTCTACAGAAGAAGAAAGTGACCGTAAACAACTTTCAGTTTTTCAAGAAGTTATGATTCTAATTGAAAACAGTGACAGAACGCTGCAGCCTTCCTGTCAGCTACTGTAAACTCTCACCCTATTAGACAGAGAAATCTAACAGAACATTTCATCCTAACATCTACAGAACAACAAAAAACACAGTCGACAGGCTTTGATGAGATGAAAATACACAACTTCGTTCCATTATAAATGAACTCAACAAATAAAAAGATCCTATTTACAATCCTGTCAAAACTCCTCATCTACTACACTTAAGTCATTTAAGCAAATTAACAAAAAAAACGTGTCATGTTTCTTATTAACCTAAAAATAAATATATTTCTTATTAACCTCTCGTTAATTGATTTGCAGTGAAGGCTTGTGTAAACCTCGGGTGCCAATACTCATTATCTTATCAGAGAGGGAAACGACAGCTAAGCTGAGCTACAAAGAAGTCTGTGTGTGTGTGTGGTGCTGTGTAAAAATTTGAACAGGCTCAAGCCTGGCCTGACCCTCCCAGAGCCAGGTGTCACACCAGACCAAACCAATCAAGGACAGATGTGACTGCTGATCTCTCTCTGCGGTGCCATGACTCCCGCTAGGAGATATAACCATCCACTGAAAAAATAACAGACACCCTAGACCTAAAGCACCATTCTTTCCACTGACAGTACTACAGACTTATTGGTGATGTACAGAAAAAGCTAAAGGGTAGGCTATACACACTAGAGGTCCACCGATTAATCGGAATGGCCGATTAATTAGGGCCGATTTCAAGATTTCATAACAATCGGTAATCGGCATTTTTGGACACCGATCATGGTCGATTACATTGCACTCCACGAGGAGACTCTGTGGCAGGCTGACTACCTGTTATGCGAGTGCAGCAAGGAGCCAAGGTAAGGTGCTAGCTAGCATTAAACGTATCTTATAAAAAACAATCAATCTTAACATAATCACTAGTTAACTACACATGGTTGATGAAATTACTAGTTCATCTAGCTTGTCCTGCGTTTCATATAATCGATGCGGTGCCTGTTAATTTATTATTGAATCACAGCCTACTTTGCCAAACAGGGGATGATTTAACAAAAGCGCATTTGCGAAAAAAGCATAATCGTTGCACGAATGTACCTAACCATAAACATCAATGCCTTTCTTAAAATCAATACACAGAAGTATATTTTTTTAAACCTGCAAAATTTAGTTAAAATAAATTCATGTTAGCAGGCAATGTTA
The DNA here is from genome assembly GCF_013265735.2 of Oncorhynchus mykiss. Lineage (NCBI taxonomy): Eukaryota > Metazoa > Chordata > Actinopteri > Salmoniformes > Salmonidae > Oncorhynchus > Oncorhynchus mykiss. The sequence continues at coordinate 25,315,063 of NC_048566.1, read as the reverse complement.
AACTAGGTAAATTGTGTCACTTCTCTTGCGTTCGTTGCACGCAGAGTCAGGGTATATGCAACAGTTTGGGCCGCCTGGCTCGTTGCGAACTAATTTGCCAGAATTTTACGTAATTATGACAGAACAGTGAAGGTTGTGCAATGTAACAGGAATATTTAGACTTATGGATGCCACCCGTTAGATCAAATACGGAACGGTTCCGTATTTCACTGAAAGAATAAATGTTTTGTTTTCGAAATGATAGTTTCCAGATTTGACCATATTATTGCCCTAAGGCTCGTATTTCTGTGTGCTATTATATTATAATTAAGTATATGATTTGATAGAGCAGTCTGACTGAGCGGTGGTAGGCAGCAGCAGGCTCGTAAGCATTCATTCAAACAGCACTTTCCTGCGTAGGCCAGCAGCTCTTCGCTGTGCTTCAAGCATTGCGCTGTTTATGACTTCATGCCTATCAACTCCCGAGATTAGGCTGGCAATACTAAAGTACCTATTAGAACATCCAATAGTCAAAGGTATATGAAATACAAATGGTATAGAGAGAAATAGTCCTATAATAACTACAACCCAAAACTTCTTACCTGGGAATATTGAAGACTCTGTTAAAAGGAAACACCAGCTTTCATATGTTCTCATGTTCTGAGCAAGGAACTGAAACGTCAGCTTTCTAACAATGCACATATTGCACTTTTACTTTCTTCTCCAACACTTTGTTTTTGCATTATTTAAACCAAATTGAACATGTTTCATTATTTATTTGAGACTAAATAGATTGTATTGATGTATTATATTAAGTTAAAATAAAAGTGTTCATTGTTCATTCAGAATTGTTGTAATTGTCATTACTACAAATACATATATAAAAATAGGGCGATTCATCGGTATCGGCTTTAATTTGGTCCTCCAATAATCGGTACTGGTATCGGCGTTGAAAAATCATAATCGGTTGACCTCTAATACACACGGTGGGTCTTGCACACATATTATGACCCACTGATGTGTTTGCCCTGTATGTCATCCACCAATGATCACATAAGAAATAACTGTTGTACAATGCTTTCATGTGTTATCCTCTGGGGTTCTGCTGAGGCACCTACGTGAGGACGTAGTTGACACTGACGATACAGTGGGGTCTGGAGGAACGGCTGTTGTGTACGATGGTGGCATAGCTCTGGACCCAAACCCAGCCACCCTGCTTAGCCAGGAACCTATAGTACTTAGTGGTCACTTGGCCTTTCACCAGCACTGGAGAGAGAGAGAGGGAAGGAGGGGGAGACAGAGAGAGAGAGTGAGAGAGAGAGAGAGAGAGAGAGAGAGAGAGAGGGAGAGAGAGAGAGAGAGAGAGAGAGAGGGAAGGAGGGGGAGACAGAGAGAGAGAGAGAGAGAGAGAGAGAGAGAGCGAGAGACAGACACAGAGAGAGAGAGAGAGAGAGAGAGAGACAGACACAGAGAGAGAGAGAGAGAGAGAGAGAGAGAGAGAGAGAGAGAGAGAGAGAGAGAGAGAGACAAAGAGAGGGAGACACAGAGACAAATAGAGGGGGAGAGAGAGAGTTAGAGGGAAACTGAAATTCTTGTTTATATCATTGTTCCAAAAAATAATGAAGCATTAATTAGTGGTCATGGACAGTTGAAGTCGGAAGTTTACATACACCTTAGCCAAATACAGTGCATTGCGAAAGTATTTGGCCCCCTTGAACTTTGCGACCTTTTGCAACATTTCAGGCTTCAAACATAAAGATATAAAACTGTATTTTTTTGTGAAGAATCAACAACAAGTGGGACACAATCATGAAGTGGAACGACATTTATTGGATATTTCAAACTTTTTTAACAAATCTAAAACTGAAATATTGGGCGTGCAAAATTATTCAGCCCCTTTACTTTCAGTGCAGCAAACTCTCTCCAGAAGTTCAGTGAGGATCTCTGAATGATCCAATGTTGACCTAAATGACTAATGGTGATAAATACAATCCACCTGTGTGTAATCAAGTCTCTGTATGAATGCACCTGCACTGTGATAGTCTCAGAGGTCCGTTAAAAGCGCAGAGAGCATCATGAAGAACAAGGAACACACCAGGCAGGTCCGAGATACTGTTGTGAAGAAGTTTAAAGCCGGATTTGGATACAAAAAGATTTCCCAAGCTTTAAACATCCCAAGGAGCCCTGTGCAAGCGATAATATTGAAATGGAAGGAGTATCAGACCACTGCAAATCTACCAAGACCTGGCCATCCCTCTAAACTTTCAGCTCATACAAGGAGAAGACTGATCAGAGATGCAGCCAAGAGGCCCATGATCACTCTGGATGAACTGCAGAGATCTACAGCTGAGGTGGGAGACTCTGTCCATAGGACAACAATCAGTCCTATATTGCACAAATCTGGCCTTTATGGAAGTGGCAAGAAGAAAGCAATTTCTTAAAGATATCCATAAAAAGTGTTGTTTAAAGTTTGCCACAAGCCATCTGGGAGACACACCAAACATGTGGAAGAAGGTGCTCTGGTCAGATGAAACCAAAAATGAACTTTTTGGCAACAATGCAAGACGTTATGTTTGGCGTAAAAGCAACACAGCTCATCACCCTAAACACACCATCCCCACTGTCAAACATGGTGGTGGCAGCATCATGGTTTGGGCCTGCTTTTCTTCAGCAGGGACAGGGAAGATGGTTAAAATTGATGGGAAGATGGATGGAGCCAAATACAGGACCATTCTGGAAGAAAACCTGATGGAGTCTGCAAAAGACCTGAGACTGGGACAGAGATTTGTCTTCCAACAAGACAATGATCCAAAACATAAAGCAAAATCTACAATGGAATGGTTCAATAATAAACATATCCAGGTGTTAGAATGGCCAAGTCAAAGTCCAGACCTGAATCCAATCGAGAATCTGTGGAAAGAACTGAAAACTGCTGTTCACAAATGCTCTCCATCCAACCTCACTGAGCTCGAGCTGTTTTGCAAGGAGGAATGGGAAAGAATTTCAGTCTCTCGATGTGCAAAACTGATAGAGACATACCCCAAGCGACTTACAGCTGTAATCGCAGCAAAAGGTGGCGCTACAAAGTATTAACTTAAGGGGGCTGAATAATTTTGCATGCCCAATTTTTCAGTTTTTGATTTGTTAAAAAAGTTTGAAATATCCAATAAATGTCGTTCCACTTCATGATTGTGTCCCACTTGTTGTTGATTCTTCACAAAAAAATACAGTTTTATATCTTTATGTTTGAAGCCTGAAATGTGGCAAAACTGTACTAACTGTACTAACTGTACTAACTAGGTCAATTAGGATCACCACTTTATTTTAAGAATGTGAAATGTCAGAATAATAGTAGAGAGAATTATTTATTTAAGCTTTTATTTCTTTCATCACATTCCCAGTGGGTCAGAAGTTTACATACACTCAATTAGTATTTGGTAGCATTGCCTTTAAATTGTTTAACTTGGGTCAAACGTTTCGGGTAGCCCCCCACAAGCTTCCCACAATAAGATGGGTGAATTTTGGCCCATTCCTCCTGACAGAGCTGGTGTAACTGAGTCAGGTTTGTAGACCTCCTTGCTCACCCACGCTTTTTCAGTTCTGCCCACAAATGTTCTATGGGATTGAGGTCAGGGCTTTGTGATGGCCACTCCAATACCTTGACTTTGTTGTCCTTAAGCCATTTTGCCACAACTTTGGAAGTATGCTTTGTCGATTTGCATTGTCGATTTGGAAGACCCATTTGTGAACAGGCTTTACAGTGGGGCAAAAAACAGTGGGGTATTTAGTCAGCCACCAATTGTGCAAGTTCTTCCACTTAAAAATATTTTCTATGGGGTTGAGATCTGGAGACTGGCTAGGCCACTCCAGGACCTTGAACTGCTTCTTACGAAGCCACTCCTTCGTTGCCCGGGCGGTGTGTTTGGGATCATTGTCATGCTGAAAGACCCAGCCACGTTTCATCTTCAATGCCCTTGCTGATGGAAGGAGGTTTTCACTCAAAATCTCACGATACATGGCCCCATTCATTCTTTCTTTTACACGGATCAGTAGTCCTGGTCCCTTTGCAGAAAAACAGCCCCAAAGCATGATGTTTCCACCAACATGCTTCACAGTAGGTATGGTGTTCTTTGGATGCAACTCAGCATTCTTTGTCCTCCAAACACGACGAGTTGAGTTTTTACCAAAAAGTTATATTTTGGTTTCATCTGACCATATGACATTCTCCCAATCTTCTTCTGGATCATCCAAATGCTCTCTACAAACTTCAGATGGGCCTGGACATGTACTGGCTTAAGCAGGGGGACATGTCTGGCACTGCAGGATTTGAATCCCTGGCGGCGTAGTTAGTTACTGATGGTAGGCTTTGTTACTTTGGTCCCAGCTCTCTGCAGGTCATTCACTAGGTCCCCCCGTGTGGTTCTGGGATTTTTGCTCACCGTTCTTGTGATAATTTTGACCCCACGGAGTGAGATCTTGCGTGGAGCCCCAGATCGAGGGAGATTATCAGTGGTCTTGTATGTCTTCCATTTCCTAATAATTGCTCCCACAGTTGATGTCTTCAAACCAAGCTGCTTACCTATTGCAGATGCAGTCTTCCCAGCCTGGTGCAGGTCTACAATTTTGTTTCTGGTGAACTTTGACAGTTCTTTGGTCTTGGCCATAGTGTTTGGAGTGTGACTGTTTGAGGTTGTGGAAAGGTGTCTTTTATACTGATAACAAGTTCAAACAGGTGCCATTAATACAGGTAACGAGTGGAGGACAGAGGAGCATCGTAAAGAAGAAGTTACAGGTCTGTGAGAGCCAGAAATCTTGCTTGTTTGTAGGTGACCAAATACTTATTTTCCACCATAATTTGCAAATAAATTCATACAAAATGCTACAATGTGATTTTCTGGATTTGTTTTCTCATTTTGTCTGCCATAGTTGAAGTGTACCTATGATGAAAATTACAGGCCTCTCATCTTTTTAAGTGGGAGAACTTGCACAATTGGTGGCTGACAAAATACTTTTTTGCCCCACTGTAACTTTCTGACTGATGTCTTGAGATGTTGCTTCAATATATCCACATAGTTTTTATTCCTCATCATGCCATCTATTTTGTGAAATGCACCAGTCCCTCCTGCAGCAAAGCATCCCGACATCATGATGCTACCACCCCCATGCTTCACGGTTGGGATGGTGTTCTTCAGCTTACAAGCCTCCCCCTTTTCCCTCCAAACATAACGATGGACATTATGGCCAAACAGTTATATTTTTGTTTCATCAGACCAGATTACATTTCTCCAAAAGTATGATCTTTGTCCCCATGTGCATTTGCAAACCATAGTCTGGCTTTTTTATGGCGGTTATGGAGCAGTGGCTTCTTCCTTGCTGAGCCACCTTTCAGATTATGTCGATATAGGACTCATTTTACTGTGGATATAGATACTTTGTACCTGTTTCCTCCAGCATCTTCACAAGGTCATTTGCTGTTATTCTGGGATTGATATGCACTTTTCGCACCAAAGTACGTTCATCTCTAGGAGACAGAACGCCTTCCTGAGCGGTATGACGGCTGTGTGGTCCCATGGTGTTTATACTTGCCTACTAATGTTTGTACAGATGAACGTGGTACCTTCAGGCGTTTGGAAACTGCGCCCAAGGATGAATCAGACTTGTGGAGGTCTACAATTTTTTCTGAGGTCTTGGCTGATTTCTTTTGATTTTCCCATGATGTCAAGCAAAGAGGCACTGAGTTTGAAGGTAGGCCTTAAAATACATCCACAGGTACACCTCCAATTGACTCAAATTATGTCAATTAACCTTTCAGAAGCTTCTAAAGCCATGGCATCATTTTCTGCAATTTTCCAAGCTGTTTAAAGGCACAGTCACCTTAGTGTATGTAAACTTCTGACCCACTGGAATTGTGATGCAGTGAATTATAAGTGAAATAATCTGTCTGTAAACAATTGTTGGAAAAATTACTTGTGCCATGCACAAGAAATGTGTGGAGTGGCTGAAAAACAAGTTTTAATGACTCCAACCTAAGTGTATATAAACTTCCGACTTCAACTGTATAATATAATTGGATGATATGATTGTAGTGCAACATCAAATCAAAGTTTATTTGTCACGTGCGCTGAATACAACAGGTGTAGTAAACAGGTGTAGTAAAATGCTTACAGGCTCTATAGTGCGAAAAAAAGGTGTGTGTGTGTGTGTGTGTAGGTAAGTAAAGAAATAAAACAACAGTAAAAAGACATTTGAAAATAACAGTAGCAAGGCTATATACAGACACCGGTGAGTCGGACTTATTGAGGTAGTATGTACATGTAGGTATGGTTAAGGTGACTATGCATATATGATGAACAGAGAGTAGCAGTAGCGTAAAAGAGGGGTTGTGGGTGGCGGGTGGAGGGACATAATGCAGATAGCCCGGTTAGCCAATGTGCTGGAGCACTGGTTGGTTGGGCCAATTGAGGTAGTATGTACATGAATGTATAGTTAAAGTGACTATGCAAATATGATAAACAGAGAGTAGCAGCAGCGTAAAAAGAGGGGTTGGGGGAGGCACACAATGCAAATAGTCCGGGTAACCATTTGGTTACCTGTTCAGGAGTCTTATGGCTTGGGCGTAAAGACTGTTGAGAAGCCTTTTTGTCCTAGACTTGGCACTCCGGTACCGCTTGCCATGCAGTAGTAGAGAGAACAGTCTATGACTGGGGTGGCTGGGCTCTTTGACAATTTTTAAGGTCTTCCTCTGACACCGCCTGGTGTAGAGGTCCTGGATGGCAGGCAGCTTAGCCCCAGTGATATACATACGCACTACCCTCTGAATTGCCTTGCGGTCGGAGGCCGAGCAATTGCCATACCAGGCAGTGATGCAACCAGTCAGGATGCTCTCAATGTTGCAGCTGTAGAACCTTTTGAGGATCTCAGGACCCATGCCAAATCTTTTTAGTTTCCTGAGGGGGAATAGGCTTTGTCGTGCCCTCTTCACAACTGTCTTTGTGTGTTTGGATCATTCTAGTTTGTTGTTGATGTGGACACCAAGGATCTTGAAGCTCTACACCTGCTCCACTACAGCCCCGTCGATGAGAATGGGGACATGCTTGGTGCTCCTTTTCCTGTAGTCCACAATAATCTCCTTAGTCTTGGTTACGTTGAGGGATAGGTTGTTATTCTGGCACCACCCGGCCAGGTCTCTGACCTCCTCCCTATAGGCTGTCTCGTCGTTGTCGGTGATCAGGCCTACCACTGTTGTGTCGTCTGCAAACTTAATGATGGTGTTGGAGTCGTGCCTGGCCATGCCGTCGTGGGTGAACAGGGAGTACAGGAGGGGACTGAGCACGCACCCCTGGGGAGCTCCAGTGTTGAGGATCAGCGTGGCAGATGTGTTGCTACCTGCCCTCACCACCTGGGGGCGGCCCGTCAGGAAGTCCAGGATCCAGTTGCAGAGGGAGGTGTTTAGTCCCAGGTTCCTTAGCTTAGTGATGAGCTTTGAGGGCACTATGGTGTTGAACGCTGAGCTGTCGTCAACGAATAGCCTTCTCACACAGGTGTTGCTTTTGTCTAGGTGGGAAAGGGCAGTGTGGAGGTCAATAGTGATTGCATCATCTGTGGATCTGCTTGGACGGTATGCAAATTGGAGTGGGTCTAGGGTTTCTGGGATAATGGTGTTGATGTGAGCCATTACCAGCCTTTCAAAGCACTTCATGGCTACAGACTGTAGTCATTTAGGCAGGTTGCCTTAGTGTTATTGGGAACAGGGACTATGGTGATCTGCTTGAAACATGTTGGAATTACAGACTCAATCAGGGACATGTTGAAAATGTCAGTGAAGACACCTGCCAGTTGGTCAGCACATTCCCGGAGCACACGTCCTGGTAATCCGTCTGGCCCCGCAGCATTGTGTATATTGACCTGTTTAAGGGTCTTACTCACGTCGGCTACGGATAGCGTGATCACACAGTCATCCAGAACAGCTGATGCTCTCATGCATGCCGTAGTGTTGATTGCCTCTAAGCGAGCATAGTAGTGATTTAGCTCGTCTGGTAGGCTCGTGTCACTGGGCAGCTCGCGGCTGTGCTTCCCTTTGTAGTCTGTAATAGTTTGCAAACCCTGCCACATCCGATGAGCGTCGGAGCCGGTGTAGTATGATTCAATCTTAGCCCTGTATTCCCACTTTGCCTGTTTGATGATTCGTCACAGGGCATAGCTGGATTTCTTGTAAGCTTCCAGGTTAGGAGTCCCGCACCTTGAAAGCGGCAGCTCTACCCTTTAGCTCAGTGTGAATGTTGTCTGTAATCCATGGCTTCTGGTTGGGGTATGTATGTACAGTCACTGTGGGTACGACGTCCTCTATGCACTTATTGATAAAGCCGGTGACCGATGTGGTGTATTCCTCAATGTCATCGGAAGAATCCCGGAACATGTTCCAGTCTGTGATAGCAAAACAGTCCTGTAGTTTAGCATCTGTTTCATCTGACCACTTTTTTATAGACCGAGTCACTGGTGCTTCTTGCTTTAATTTTTGCTTGTAAGCAGGAATCAGGAGGATAGAGTTGTGGTTGGATATACCAAATGGAGGGCGAGGGAGAGCTTTGTATGCGTCTCTGTGTGTGGAGTACAGGTGATCTAGATTTTTTCCCTCCTCTGGTTATACATTTAACATGTTGATAGAGATTTGGTAGAACTGATTTAAGTTTCTCTGCATTATATTCTCCGGCCACTAGGAGCGCCGTCTCTGGGTGGGTGGTTTCCTTTTTGCTTATTTCCTTATACAGATGACTGAGTGCTGTCTTAGTGCCAGCATCGGTTTGTGGTGGTAAATAAACAGCCACGAATAGTATAGCTGAGAACTCTCTAAGCAAGTAGTGTGGCCTGCAATTTATCACAATATTCTCTACTTCAGGCGAGCAAAATCTAGAGACCTCCTTAAATTTCGTGCACCAGCTGTTGTTTACAAATATGCACAGACCGCCCCCCCTCGTCTTACCGGAGTGTGCTGTTCTATCCTGCCGGTGAAGCGTATATCCCGCTAGCTGAATATCCATGTCGTCATTCAGCCACGATTCCGTGAAACATAGGATATTACAGTTTTTGATGTCCCGTTGGTAGGATATTCGTGATCGTACCTCGCCTAATTTATTGTCCAACAATTGCACGTTGGCGAGTAATATTGATGGTAACGACAGCTTTCTTACTCGCCTTCTGCAGGTCCTTTCAAGGCATCCGGCTCTTCGTCATCTGTACCTGCGTCGCTTCCTCTTGCGAATAACTGGGATGTCGGCCCTGCCGGGTGTTTGGAGAATATCATGTGAGTCTTGCTTGTTGTTGAAAAAATATTTGTCTAATCCGAGATAGTGATCGCTGTCCTGATATCTAGAAGCTCTTAGTCTAATCCGAGGTGAGTGATCTCTGTCCTGATATCCAGAAACTCTTTTCTGCCGTAAAATACGGTTGCAGAAACATTATGTACAAAATAAGTTACAAATAATGCGGGAAAAAACATAATAGCACAATTGGTTGGGCGACCGTAAAACTGCTGTCACTTCTTTCGCCACCATTTTTGTTAGAGGATGGATGTTGTTCTAAGTAGAACAGGTTATTGCAATCACAAAAAATATATTAGAACTGATAAGACATAATTAAAAAAGATTATATTTTATTTGTCAGATAATATTTTAGACTCGAGTCACGTGAAACTATAATATCAATCAGATAGTTCATAAAGCATTTAGAAATGGAAAAAAAGGCACTTTGTTTCATGTGATGTAAAGCAATTATTAAAGTACAATTACAGTGCATTCGGAAAGTATTCAGACCCCTTGACTTTTTTCCACATTTTGTTACGTTATATCCTTGTTTTAAAATGTATTAAATTAAATAAAAATCACAATACCCCATAATGACAAAGCGAAAACAGGTTTTTAGAAATACCTTATTTAAATAAGTAATCAGACCCTTTGCTATGAGACTCTAAATTGAGCTGAGGTGCATCATGTTTCCATTGATCATCCTTGAGATGTTTCTACAACTTGATTGGAGTCCACTTGTGGTAAATTCAACTGATTGCACATGATTTGGAAAGGCACACACCTGTCTATATAAGGTCCCACAGTTGACGGTACATGTCACAGCAAAAATCAAGCCATGAGGTCAAAATAACTGTCCACAGAGCTCTGAGACAGGATTGTGTTGAGGCACCAAAAAATGTCTGCAGCATTGAATGTCCCCAAGAACACAGTGGCCTCCATCATTCTTAAATTGAAGAAGTTTGGAACCACCAAACTGAGCAATCAGGGGAGAAGGGACTTAGTCAGGGAGGTGACTAAGAACCCAATTGTCACTCTGACAGAGCTCCAGAGTTCGTCTGTGGAAATGGGAGATCCTTCCAGAAGGACAACCAGCTCTGCATTACTCCACCAATCAGGCATTTATGGTAGAGTGGCCAGACGGAAGCAACTCCTCAGTAAAAGGCACATGACAGCCTACTTTGGCAAAATGCACCTAAAGACTTTCAGACCATGAGAAACAAGATTCTCTGGTCTGACGAAACCAAGATTGAACTCTTTGGCCTGAATGCCAAGCGTCATGTCTGGAGGAAACTTGGCACCATCCCTAAGGTGAAGCACGATGGTGGCAGCATCATGCTGTGGGGATGTTTTTCAGTGGCAGGGTCTAGGAGACTAGCCAGGATCGAGGGAAAGATGAACGGAGAAAAGTACAGCGAGATTCTTGATAAAAACCTGATCCAGAGCACTTAGGACCTCAGACTGGGGTGAAGGTTCACCTTCCAACAGGACAACGACCCTAAGCACACAGCCAAGACAACGCAGAAGTGGCTTCAGGACAAGTCTCTGAATGTCCTTGAGTGACCTGGCCCAGCCAGAACCAAGACTTGAATCTGATCGAACATCTCTGGAGAGACCTGAAAATAGCTGTGATAGCAACGCCCCCCATCCAACCTGACAGAGCTTGAGAGGATCTGCAGAGAAGAATGGGAGAAACTCCCAAATACAGGTGTGCCTGTAGCGTCATACCCAAGAAGATTCAACGCTGTAATCACTGCCAAAAGCACTTCAACAAAGTACTGAGTAAAGGGTCTAAATACTTACGTAAATATGATATCAGTTTTTATTTTTAATACATTTGCAAAAGTGTCTAAAAAACATTTTTTGCTTTGTCATTATGGGGTATTGCGTGTATTTACATGAGGGGGAAAAAACGATTTAATCTATTTTAGAATGAGGCTGTAACGTAACAAAATGTGGAAAAATTCAAGGGGTCTGAATAGTTTCTGACTGCACTGTAAATACATTAGATATCTGTATAACATTCAGCACAGACAGTGGTGTTAGTTATGCCTTTTGTATTACTATTGCCACTACACTGTTAATATATCACAGATAGAAAATTCTAGTTCTGAGGACTGGGAGATAGTAACTGTAGGAGAGCAAAACAAACCTAACTCACACAAGTGGTGTGCACATCTCAGGTGGAAGGAGTCACAGCTATGGACATGGTGATAGAGCGTCTTCTCTATAAGATCCTGGGGCTCATAGCCTGTCAGCTCAGCTACCCTGGGACATACACAATATTAAATACACACGCTCAGAATTACTGATACATATGCATACAGAACGTACCCAATTTCTGCATCTTCCTCATTATTTCAGATGTGTATGACTACTCATGCATCTATGTAGTGTTTATGAAGACGTTATGAATGCTCAACAAAGCCGTTAGAAGTTGTTTAAAGTGGAACCTTAGGTATTTGGGACCACTAAGCATCTCCAGTGTGTGAGTTGGGTTAAATGTTGTATTTACCTGGAGTCGAGGAAGATGAGCTTCATATCAAGGCTGGCTCTGAACATGAACATGTTGCTGTGTAGTTTGATTTCAGTGACAGCGCTAGGGGGTAGAGAGTGGCCCACCGCCACCAAGCCCACGTTCTGATAGCAGCCATCAAATGGAGACATGTCCAGGCTGTACTGACGGATCTTTAGGTACCCGCTGCAGTGGATCACCTGACAGAATTGTACACACAAATATGCATGAAGGCCTACAATATATATAAGAATACACATATGGAAATATGTATTCAATCAGTTTAGAGGTATTGCAAGAGATTTCTGTTATTACGGACTGCATGGGAACGGAGAGTTTCTAGCAGGGCTAAAACTACAGTTTGAAGGATTTTTCAAAAACCAAGTGCAGTTTGCCAGAGAAGTTTAAAATATAGGCTTCAATTATAAAGACCCTGTGCCAACTATCAACAATTCAGTCACACCATCAACATAAACTGGAATGGCTGAATATAATCGAACAACTTTGACACTGAGAAAGATGGCAGCAACATAGGCCTACCTTGTATCCACCACATGTCAGACCAGCATTTCTTTTCGCTAGGACGCATTTCATTCTCAAAAAGAATGAACGTTCCATTTCATATTCTTCAAAGACAGAGAGAAAACGCAATCAAAGACGACCATATAATGTAAATACCATGACACGTGATTCAGTGCTCAGTCAGTCAATCAACATAGCATACACAGGCTACCATACCTTGGACAAAGTGCGAGTGGCAGGGTTGGTGAGCTGTCAGCACGGCTGTCATTTCGTCGTGGTCAGCGGGGTGGATGTACTCGTAAATACTATTTCCGGTCAGCTCTACCTGTTAAAATACACGTTTAGTCATTGTTTTCAAGAAACGTAAAACATAGCCTATAGTCCTATGTCTACTGTAGCACAAAGTACACGGATCGATTTAAATCGAATGCAAAATAAAGCAATCAATTTAATCGAAATAAAGACGGATTGTGCAGCAGCCTACCTGTGATAAGCCCAAATGGACCGATGCTGTTTCAGAAATGTACATTACTTTCCCGTCAGGAGCAACCACAAAAATGAACCCGTCCAACGTCTGAAAAATAAATGTAATTAATATATTAATTAGGTCAAATGTGGACAAAATGTGCGTGGATCTTTGCCTAGCTAGGCCTACATATTAATGCTACTATACAGGTTATTCGATTATTTAATTTCTCAAATTAATAATCAATCAATCTGTTGTCAATACAAAATAAGAAAAATACCAGAGACACGTCTATGACAGCATCGTAGCATTGTGTTTTTTTTATCGGTTGACTATCAAAAAGGTTGTTACCAATTAGCATAATAATAATAATAACATTTTGTTCAATGTATCCAAATTCATTATCTTGAAATTATTAATAACTTTGAAATTATCAATAGAAACACACTAATAATGTCTGCATACTTATTAATATCATTATTATAGTCTAGAACTTCGACTATACTATAACTACTAGGCCATGGTACTTTTGCTGTGTTGCATTTAGTGTTGTTACGATCATGTAGGAACGAACCCTTGTTAACTAGAGACTCCTGGAGGAGAGAAGAGAGGCGCAGCGCGTGACTATGAATGCGTTGAAGATATTTCCAGATTTATATCCACAAGAATGAGAGCAGCAGGAGGGAGATGTGAGGAAGAAAATCACTCTCCCTTTAAAATATGGATATGGCGACAACTGCTGCTGTCACGTGGGATAATGATGATAATAATAATAATAATACAATAAAAAAATAAGTCATCTGTACAGAATTTACAATAATAAAAACACTTTACCATTCGACATTTTTTTTTACATTTCTATTATATTCCAAAGATAAAAATGGCGTTCATAATTCAAATAAGTCTGCACCTGTAGGATATGTGATCCCACCTGTAACAGATGTGATCCCAGCTCTCGCCCAACATTATCCAGAGATCTAGTCCGACTCACGTGGCCCCAGGACTCTCCCAGCCCTGCAACACACATGGGAAAATAAGTGAATATCAGTTTGTATTTTAGAATGAATGTACATAAGTTAAATAAAATCGACAAAATAATAAAAGCGACATAATAATACTCATCATCATAACAGAGAGGATGCCTTTGAGATGCATTATTCATTTTCGACGTAATTGTGTAAATGTAATAATATGGCTATCAGCGTTAAAATCAATTATTTTAGTGTGAATAATAATATTCATATTCACACTTGAAATAAATATAATGTTTGGGTATATATTTAAAAACCTAATATTATTCGTTCAGTTGAGCACACCTGATTTCACAGCGATGACTGGACTGTAAACAGGTTGGCAAGACATTGGACGTGCAAATCTCCTCCACCGCACACCTGCGCGGTGGTTTACCGGGTCAGGGACTCTTATTTGCTTTATCGAATTTTGTTGGTTCCTTCGGGTGTGCGGTGGAGGAGATTGCAATGCAAATTCCATACGAAAACAAACACGTGCCCGTGCAAAGATCACAACAACAACAAAAACGTTTCGCATTTTAATATTAACCAAAAAATGCACTTCACGTTTACACAACTGAAACAAACAAATTACTCCTTAACCACAACTCAAATATGCAGCTTCTTCACTACAGGAGCTGGACCGACCATTCAGTGTCATATGGAAAATCATATATTATTCGATAGACAATGATTTAATCTAAATCTCTTAACCGTTAGCATTTTATATCTTTCTGATGAATGACTATCACCGATAGACCTATAGGCCTACTGGCAATAACGTAACATGTGGAAGCTTGTTGGGGGGAAAACTATAATCATACTGGGCCCGTTTTTAGTGTGTCAATACGTCACGTTTTAAGCTAATTACAAGTAAGCAGGGCCATATGTACCACTAGGTACCAAAACCACAAAGTCAAAATTGTCTATATTGTAAAAATGTATGAAAAAAATACATTAGTTGTATTGGTCTTAATTTAAGGTTGGGATTAGGCATAAGGTTAGCAGTGTGGTTAAGATAAGGGTTAGATTTAAAATCACATTTTAAAACATGTATAATTGTACAAATAGGCTGTGGTAACTAGTGATGACCCCATAGGTGGGACTGTCTGTTCCTCTCCGCGCCATGGTAATCTGTGTGGGAGCTCGAGCTGGGGCCTTTAGGTTCTCGCACTTGACCTACCGCAGGGAATTAGGCTCTCTTCGACATCAACGCGCGCTTAAGATAATCACCAAATTGGGCATTACATTCAGAAATAGGATCTAAAGATACTCCTGCGACATGAAGTGCTCCAAACCGAACAAAAGTAGGCCTACATTTCAAACAAAAGAGGCGTTAGCGACGACTCAAAGATTAGTCTGGAGAGCTCTGTCCTGAAAGAGTGTTCAATTGCTCGCATGCATGGCTAGAAAATTGTATTCGTCTCCTATAAAATTGCAGTTGAAAAAGCTCCCAGTTTCTCTGAGCTCAATTTGTTATTTTGCTCACGTGCGCGTCTACAACAGATTTAGATCATTATTTACACGGGCCTCTTAGAAGAAGCATACTATGTTTTGTAGGTCTACACACACATATATCGTGTTCCGTTAATTGTGCAGGTTTCAACAAGGTATATGAATACAAAAAGCTTAAAAATCCTTCCAAGAAATGGGCTAGGCCTAATAATGTCTATATTGGAATTATGATTTTAATATAGCCTTTTTTTGCGTCAGTAACGCCTGATAAACCAGACACATGGTTTGCTGTTATGATTATTTAATGCCAAAACATTTTCTTGAACCAAATAAAATGTGAGGTGGCCCAAATACGCATTGTACGTCTGTTTGTGTTTTCGATTGATCTAACAGCGGCGGAAGACTTCAGAAAAACAAACGCATCAACACGTCTCTCCCGCTCTCTCTCTGATGTGACTTGTAATTCAACTCGGTGGGACCACATGGGGTGGAGCAAAGGTTATTGACTGCTCGCTGTCAATAAAGGCCATAAAACCCTCTCACCTCTATACATTTTCATATAATCTTTTACTGGCGAATACTCGGAACACTTTCTTTGCAATACACGCGGTCACTTTCCGGGCCTAATTCGACGTTGTGTTATGTGTTTCAAGGCGATTTGTTTTGCACTCCTTGCAGCAGTGTGTGTTTGGACAGCCCTTTAAAACAGCAGAGGCAATTTAATGAGGAACGCACATGGCTCGCAATACGGATCGTAAAACGCATCAGTGACAGGACCCTCCTAAACTGAGTATACAGAATATTCCCCGATACAGCCACTACCCCCCCCCCCCCCCTCCCTTTGAGACTGTAGCTTCAATTATTCATCAGTTTATTTTACCATATGCTTGTGCTGGGAAACGACCGCATGCTTTGTTTCCTTATCAAGTGTGGAAACCGTGCGCGGTAGCCTATTAAAACGGCGATTAAAAAAAACGAATTAAGCATAGGTCTGTCAGAATTTCCTCATCATTATATTCACCCAGACAAACTGTGACTGAAATGAGCTTCTGGTAACACTAGATAGACTATTTCTGGTTTACATTTTTTTCTACTCTCCTCTTTTGTCACTATTAAAGAGTAGGCGGGCCTATCTATAACGAGCTTAAATTGATAACCTATGATAGCCTTTAGCCTACACTGTTACGGAAAACTGACATTTTAGGTATTATCAACAGTAAAAATTAAAAAACGTATATTTGGAGCGCCAAAACCTTTTAACCACCAGTGGGTGCATGGCAGGCTTATTGTTGTTTCTGGCTCATTAACATATGTTGAGGAAGCTATGAGAGGCTATATGTGTTGCACCCCTGAATTCTGCACCAATTTAACTTCAATGGTGATCATGGCTCATCGATTGAAAATGCATTGGGGGCAGATTGGAGTGGCCAGATTTTGGTGATTTTCACTAGATGTAATCGAAAGTAGGGTCCTTTGGAGAAATAATTGTTGACATATATTTGACATTTGTATCTTAAAGCATGATTGAGAAATAATTAATTGAAGTTGGAATATTTCTGACATTTGTCTTAGCCAGGCCTCCTTTTAGACTCCATAATGTTTCATCTGTAGGTGCTACAAAGCAAAGATTGGTGTCATATGAAGCTTTACTGTTAGCTCTGTGATATCAGCTATTTATTTTTTATAAAAATGTATAACAAATGTATTAATATTGAAAAATAAACATGAACATTGAAAATGTAGGTTACCAATTTGGATTTGGCTAATTTCTCTATATATGGCTGAACATAATATAGTCTACAGGCTATCAAAGTTCCAGAGTGGGATCTCTGCTACTTTTAGAGTAATTTGTAAGTATTATCAATGAGGGAATGTGAAAATGGATTCAAAATGGTCGCCCTCTGCTGGTGATTTGCAGGATGTGCAATGATGCAAGTAAAAGGAGGGCTGCGATTGGCTACAATGCCTACTTTGTCAATTTCACTGTATAAAATGGTCCATAAATGTAAAACTAACACTATGGAATTTTGATATGCCTGTAGAGTAGGTAGATCTATATAGGCCTATATTGAAAAAAATAATAATAATCTAAAATGTTAAATTGTTATAAATTAATGTAATAAAATTGTCATTGAAATCAAAATACTACTATTATCACAGAGCAAGTGGCAAAGCTTCATATGAAACCAATTTCTGCTTTGTAGCACCTACAGATGAAACATTATAGAGCCTTAAAGAAGGCCTGGGAAGGTCGAAAATGTCACAAATATTCGACATTCAAGTCTTTATTTCTCAATTATGCTATAATATACAAATGTCAAATATATGTCAACAATTCTTCCTCCAAAGGACCCTTCTACGGATTCAATTTCGTGAAAATTCCCCAAATCAGGGTATATTTTTGTTTTTAGTTCGTGAGGAATCCCCCAATTTGAAGTAGATGTATAGTGTAAACCAGATATGCGGTCCTTCCGCAACTCAGTAAAACACTGATGAAGATAAAAATAACTGTAGACGAGATATGACACTTGTCACAATGTCAAAACAACCAATCGCCTGTGCTTATGGAATTTGTCAAATAGAATTTAGATGAAATATGTTCCACTTCTTATACTGACTGCATTAACATTATTGATATGATAATATCTACGGGTACGCCCAAGACGCCTGTGCATGCGATGAATCGTTGATCACCTGCAACGTCATACATAGGTTAGGCCTATAGGCCTAAAAACAACATTCGACACAGGGGGGATCGATTTTAAGCAAAATCCACAATCCATATACTCTCGTGCATTTTTTTGTTTGTTGTGTGTGTGTCTTAACAGCCTGAGCTTGAGAAGTCATTCTTGAGAAGTCGCTTCTTTTCTTTCCCTCAGTGTTACAAGGCCCCCATATGTTCGTAAGGATCAGACCGCTAGTCGCTCGGGTGACGCTAATTGGCGCGGCTCTGTAGCGGTCACGCAGAACAGGGGCCCGTTGAGACCGCGGGGAGAAGGTGGCAAATGACGGCTAATCGTCTTCCAGGGGCATCATGGTCGCCTGACTCTGAAAGGGGACTACACGTGTATAAATATAAAAATACACGCACAGTGTATTCTTCACAGACAAAGAGGTGTGTACAACGGTCAGTTATCCATTTATGCGCGCACACTACTTATTTCACAGGACATTGTGTGCATAAAGTTGCCATCTTTAGGCTACTTAGGCATGAATCAAGTTTGTTTTGGAAAAACATGGTAGATTTTGATAGAATAAATTCAAATGAATTGTATTTTTAGTCCTAGTTAATAATATTGCCACAATTTCGAAAGGCCTACAAAAGTTATCTTAAATCCGTATGTCATTTTGACTCTCTCTCGGACTGCTTATATTTGACAATATATAACCAACTAAAATATAGAACTATTCCATATATCAGTATGGGAAATAAAATAGGTAAATAAAAGTATTCCCTTCACATGTAACAGTGGAGAGATTATTGAATGGAATTTAATTGGGCCTAACGAGGTATGTTATGCAACATATAGCTTGATTTAGATTCATGTAGGCCTACACCTCTCCCATACGTAAACACAGTAATTACTGTAGTCTTATTGATTCCCCAATGATTCGTGTAAATGAGGAGAAGTGGCAGCACAGGCGTTTTGCAGAATGAGAGCAGAATAAAAACGTTAATAACATGACATGATTCATCATTATAAGACATAATTATAATATAACACATTACACATGTATATCAGTTAATAGATGAGGCAACAAAGTAATTTGATAATATGTGGCAACATTTGGAATTATGATTGAATTATTAGCCTTGCATAAGAACATGAATATCTAGCATCAAAATAAAAACAAAAAGCGTAACTGTAACACAAAAATAATTTTAAATATACCAATAACACTTAAGATAACATCAATATAAACGTTGGTTGTTATAATAGCCCAATAATAATCATCATAATGTAACAACGTTTAATGTAATAATATGAGAACCTTACCTTCAGGAAAAACAATTCTCATTTTCAAGTAACTTGTTGTGAGTCGAATAATTGAAGCTTTATCAAGTTGAGACGTGATAGCAGAAGGTAAAGGCAATAGTTTGGCCAGCTCATAGAATTCACTATTTTCCTTTTCCCGTCGAGTCCGGGCAGCATTTTTCGATTTTTCTTTCATTTTCAAATAATTCTATTTTCTTCGACCTTGGCGTGAATTCACCAAACAATAAAAGTCAGTCAACATACAGATCTCAATTCTATATCATTTTACTGCTTTGACTCCCATGCATTCTGTTTTACGCGCCGGCTCTTCACGAACTGTATTTCTCTGGCGCGGATAACTTGTGTGGTGCGTCAAGATAACACTGTAGCGGCTCGGTTCTCCTTCCTGACTAAATCCAGAAATAAAATATGAACATTCCCATGTTACTTCCAGGATAGATTAAGATGGCGAAGAAGGATCTGAGTATCCTGTATATTATGAGGAGTAATCGGCCATAGCTCCAGATTCATTGTACATGACATCCACTTGGGCCCAACATCTCTGTGAGGAGTTCAGGTCCTTCACACCGTTGCCGAAGATATCATGTCCTTCTGAAGAAAAATAATAATAATATGCGAGAATACATTAACACTTTGAACCTAATATTGTTCAAATAGGCATAGGCCAACTGATGTAAAATGGTGATTTACATACGTTCAATTGCACCAGATAGGCCTTGTAAAATGTGAACATCACACTTGTGGTGACCATTGATTGCAATGCGCATTACGCACCAATTAGGTTGGTTTACTAAACTTTAGTAATTAGCCTAGAGACAGAGTGCCAATACGCACACTCATTTTATTAGTCTATAATGACTGTATCTTCGTTTCAAGGCAGTGTCAGATACAGTAATCGAAACATGCTAGATTATCAACCTACCTCGGAGCACGGATTACAACCAAACCCAACTTTTTTTCCAGAAATCTGCAGCAATATTACCTCTTCTCACTTCTGTTCTTATGTCCTAGTTTCCCCGAAAATCCTCAGTAGAACTTCAACTACGACAGCAGAGGCACACTAGACTTCCCTCATCTCTGCTTTATGGATGCGAGTGTATCAAAAATAATTTACAAACCCTCCTCTGTTTTTAACTCTATCTCCCTATTTCTCCCGTAGAATCTGAGAACAGCCCACCCCCGCGTTTCTACCAGCCAGCCTGTCCCTCATTGGGCAGTAAGTAGTCTGTTCCATTTCCCTATTGGGCATTATTATTATAAACGTGTCAGTGCTCGATGTGAATCCGGGATTTGCTCGTATAGATCCTCACCTCTAGCCTTGTTGAAATCATCCTGGGACACTATAGAGAGCCATACGGCTCATGTTATTCGTTTATTAGGTAGGCTTATACGTTGATATATACACTTTTTTTTTTATAGCGATACATTGTTTTAGATACTTGTTTTAATGCTGTGTGACGCAAGTTTAGCATATAGGGCTAGTCGTTTAACGTTATCTTCTGATTCTCCAGATTAAAATTAAAGCTTTCATATTTGATAGGAATGATAAGGAAATCGAGGCTACGTTTAGGGCTATGGATGAATAAATTAGTAGGTTAATAACCAAAAAGTATAAACACGGTTATGGTAAAATTTCAAAATGTCAAGTGGTTCAAAAATGTAGGTATGCAAAATGTTTTTCAAATGTAATATCTCGGGGATAGCAGGTTAGATGACCATGCACTATAGATGGACTTCAATTCCATGACATAACCTGATGTATGTTGATAGACCAGTGCCACAACGCATTTAGTCCGCGGAGCTTATTCAATTGATGCAGTTGATAAACTGCCAAACGAGATGGCAGATATTGAAACGCTAGAGGTCTAGCGCATATAGGGTACATTTTACGCAATACAGATTAATAATGTACGTTTGTGATATTTAATAAAATGGCAAAAGTTGCAATATTGAAGTGATTCTTTGTTGAAAATATAGGCCTATAAAACGGGAAAAGATAGGCCTAGATTATATATCGACGGGACACTTTTCACGCCATTTCGATACCTAGTGATTTTCATATGAGGTTAGGTGAGTATTTTCGCTTACCCCTAACAACCATTTTCCTAACCTCAGCCTCCTTACCTGCTACGAAAATGTCACTTCAGTATCAAAGTGGCGTGAAAAGAGTGTTTCCCATATGTCAACCTTTCCGTTTAATTTCCGATAAAACAGACAATTGCACAAAATAAAATCGCTTATGACTAACGGCAAAATATTTAATTATAGCCACAGCAGTTAATATACAAAATAATAATTAGTTAATGCATTGTAACCCAGGGTTAAACAACTAAGCCTATGCGAAATAAATTTGGAACGTAATATACCGTTTTTTTCTCTGATGTGGACACCATATTGGGATAAGTCAACGGAAAGACAAGTGTGCCCTTGCCCATGCACTCTCTCTCTCCCACCCCATCCACACTCTTCTAGTATTTCTCTCATCATGTTTTGTGTTCGTATTTCTTTCACTTCGACACGGCCCCCTGGATGATAAGATATCGCCTGCGGCGCGCGGGGAAGAAAAATAACCCAGGATGCGGTGCATGCACGGAATAGTTGACGCCAGTTTAACCTTAAAAAAACAACAAACAAAAAACTACTAATTAGACTGCAAATATCTGTGGAAAAGAGAACAATAGAAAATAGTCGAGCTTATTAAGTCCCCAGGATGGACTCAAAATGATGCCACACAGTAAAACATCTACCTAGGCTACCTCCACTGGGTAGGCATTATTAGCCTAACATGACGAAATTCACAGTAACATTTCCCCCTGTCATTGATGTCCTTAATCGAGAGTAAGGTGGTATGCCTCAAGTCAGGCAATCTAACGACGTTTCGTCTAAATGGCTACACACAGAGATAGCCTACATTTCACTGTGAAATTAACAGAAAAGATCATTCTTAAAGAGTCAAAGCAGGGGTTCTACTAAGATAACACGACTCTGACTAACATAACATGTTTTAAGATGGTCATACCAAGGATCATTTAGCTTTGGTTAGGGATTTTAAGACCCCTTTAGGTAGGCTAATAACAAAAAGAGTATTTACTCACTTGATGAAACATTGGATTTGGCCTTACTGCTATTAGCTTATAGAAAAGCATTGAATAACAGATTCATACATGAAAAAAACGATTATCAAAAAGTTAATCAAAGTCATGTGTATTTTAAAGTGTCTGTCCTATATATGATAGATTAAAGATCAGGAAATATATATATTTTAACACATATTTTTTAAATAAAAAAAACAAACATTTTGGGCCCTAAACTATTTAGATCAATTTGGTACTGGGCTACCTTCAGATGAGTCTTGTGAGGCTTGTAGGTGTCCAAGAGCAAAACATGTGTGTGTTCATGATAGCCTCACCTTTCTATAGAGGGGTCATTGGGCTACACACTAACTGATAATACAGATGAAAGTTGGAAGATCAGTGGTAAGACTTCAGATGAGTTCCATGAAGCGACACTTGTGGGGGATAGTAGAGAAAAACGGAGAACAAATTGATTTGTAGACCAAACCGTTAGGATGATAGAGACGTCTTTGTGAGATGTCTCATGATCTGACAAACACAGCTGAGCTCGACCACCTTCCACCACAGATGCAGAAGGCCGCCATTGGCCAATGCAGTAGATTGAGACGCAGCCCATGCAAAAATATCAGATATAAACAGATACCTCTAGCTAGCTTAAACAGAAGGATTTTGATGAGGATTTTTTCATTATGCTAATTAATTAGATTAGACTATAGTTTTTAACTCGAAAATGTGGATGATCACATTAGGCACTGCTAGGCTAATATCCATAACTAACCTTAATGCAGTAGGCTACACTACCAAACAACCTACACCTATAATAAAATACAGGTCTAGCACTGAGCCCTGCACAGCCCACTATTTAGCTATATGGCCTACTCAGATGAAAATCATCAAATTACATTGGAGTCCCTGTCACACTTGGGCTATAAAGTAACAATTATATTCGTATTGAATTAAGCTCAAATATGGGATACCCTACATAGACTGAAAAAAAGTAGCTTATGCTATTTTTTTGCAGAGACATAGGGAATGCATTCCTATGGTTTAATTCCCATACAATAGGCCTATTAGCATTCTGCAAATCTGGATCCAATAGTGAAGAGGTGGAAATATGGCGATCACGTGGTGAACCTGACCACGACAGGAGAGGAGAGTCCAGCGCAGGGGTGTAAGTACACATCTAAATGATGCTCACCACAATCACTACCAAATACATTAAACTGTTTGACATGTTTATTTGACCCATGTCTGACCGACAGTTGTTCTTTAGGACCATATTCAGATGAAACCTTAGCAGAGGAAAATGGCCCCAGTGATAGACTGTATCCTATAGAAATGACATGGTGGTGGAACCAGACAGAGTGTCAGTAGAGAAAGTATTTGCACATGCGGTGTAGTTTGAGATGAAATGGTGTGCTTTTTATATAAGGAGGTTTTATTGGTAATTATTTGCATGATATGTCTTTTGGCATTGATAGTAAGTGTAATATATATAACATAACAATATATAGTTCACTATCTCAAAGTTAAAAACCCCCCAAATTATTTCAAGACTTTTCAAACCAAGCAAAAGTATTTTTCAAAAGTCATTATATTCTATCAACAGAGAAGTTACATCTGCTTCGATTGATTGGACAATCCAAAAATCAGAACAAAGACGCAGCTGAATTTGTCTCATAAGTTTGGTTCTAAAATATAGTTGTCAGCTCTCCCAAGAAAATAAACACAGTTACAACATAGTAATGAATGAAACAATTTGAGACACCTTTACACATTTACCTCTATGTATTATGGTTCTGTTCTTCTGTTCCTTGTATGACTGTCTACGTCAGTTTGATCAGCTTCTATAGATGAATCTTCCACAAAGAAAGAGGAGGAAGAAGGAGGAAAGGAGGAGGCAACTAAGGTTTGTGGAGGTGGG
This sequence comes from Oncorhynchus mykiss, assembly GCF_013265735.2. Lineage (NCBI taxonomy): Eukaryota > Metazoa > Chordata > Actinopteri > Salmoniformes > Salmonidae > Oncorhynchus > Oncorhynchus mykiss. Next base: position 25,290,821 of record NC_048566.1, on the reverse strand, counting down.
GGGCAGTACCTGTAGCCCCACAGCACTACAGGGAAGCATGTTTCACACACCTGCACAGAATTCCAGTTCCACCCCGCCAGCCTAAATAAACTAAACTCTCCGGGAGCAGCTTTTCCCTGTTGGACACAGTGATGCCACGTTTTTCCTGCAGCTAACCACCACGCTTTGTGTTGCTCTCTCTTACTACTGTTATTCTTCATCTCAACAACGTCTCAATAAAATATGCCACCCCTCCCCCACTCTCAGTCCCTAAATCAACTGAGTAAAACAAGCCACCGTTTATCAGGTTTTATTTTTCTCAATACCCGTTCAAAAGTTGGTGGATTTGGGGAGTTTTAGATAGTAGACCAATGCCTGGAAATATAATTGACATAATATGACTGGGGAATGATATGATATACTGCAACAAAATAGGTATTCATTGTATTACACAATGTTGATGAGGTAACATCACAGCCCCGTCTTTCATGAGTATTTCTATTGACTGACTGATCATTGTACAGGAGGGTCCCATTAGGCCCAACAGTTTCTTATAGCCCATGACCCAGACTTTCCCTAGTTCCTTAACCCTGTATCCTCATTCCCTCCCTCTATATTACCAGACAGGCATGGAACCCTTTAAGGCACATGTGTCAAACTCATTCCACAGAAGGCAAAGTGGCTGAGGGTTTTTGTCTCATCCCTTGTCCTTGATTGATAAGGCCACTAATTAGTAAGGAACTCCCTTCACCTGGTTGTCAAGGTCTTAATTGAAAGGAAAAACCAAAAACCCGCACACACTAGGCCCTCCATGGAATGTGCTTGACATCCCTGCTTTAAGGCTAACCCCCAGTCACACAATCCCAACCATCACATCATCAGTGTAAACATACCGAACATTGGCGTCTAAAGACGCTCATGGCCATTGTCATTTGTATATGCTCATTTCAGTCACTGTCATCATGTCACTCATGATGACGTCATCATGTTGACGTATCACTTGACGGACATGCCTCCCATGGCCTCAGTGACTTCACTGTTGACCTGGGCAGCGATGCAGGCAGGGGTCACGTTGAGGTGGAGGTCATACTGCTGGTCCAGACCCAGGTAACTGTCACTCATCAAGTATAGCGTGTAGATACACCTGGAGGGAGAGGAGAGGGTCACTAGGGGAAGTAAGAGTTTGTGGTGGGATATATATCAATGAATCAAACTTTATTATAAAGCCCTTTCACACCGGCAGCTGTCCCAAAATGCCTAAAGTAACCGGGCTTAGACACCAAATAAAAAATGTGTTTAACTTTTTCCAATTCTTTTTAACATTTCTGTACGTACTTTCCGGTCTTCACGGGGGTGTAGAAGGCCAGGGAAACGGTGCTGCGGTGTCGGCAGTATCCGATGCGTTTGACGGCCAGTAGCTCTCTGCGCTCCACCTCTCCTAGAACCAGAAACCAGCCCTCATCCTTACTCTTGGGGAACCTGGGGGCCTGGGCCTTAGTGTCATGCTTCCTCTGGAAAATATGACGACAAATCAACTTATCAGCAGTCAACTAACATCAATAATGTGTGTGAGCTGCTTTATACATGTGTGTACGTACCTTCTGCTGGCCGGTGTTAATGCGCTGCAGTGAGACCTGCAGGACGTACTCCTGGTCAGCGTGGACTTCCAGCCAGCTTCTGTCATCCCTGAGCTTCCCCCCGGCCGCAGGGAGGGGGCGCTCTGTCTGCTCCCCACACCCCTCCCACCAACCCTTCACACTCAGACGCACCTCCACCACCGGCAGATGGCTGAGGAAAGACCAGGCCTGGAGGAGAGAGCAGAGGGAGGAGGGATAGTAAGAGAGAAACAGAGAGGGGTGCAGAGAAATGAGAGAGGGAGAAAGAGACAAGAGAATGTGTCAGACCGGAGTGCAGAGAGATAGAAAATAGGAGGGAGAGAAACAAAGAGCCAGAGGTGAAGAGAGAGAGAATCAGACTTAAGAGAGACCCTTGTTTAAGATGGACATATCTATCTGGTAAGACTAGAGCGTTTGATGAAAGCTTGATTCATTCAAACACACATAATTCCCATGGTCTTAGGTGCCTCTTAAAGCTTTGTCATGGTGACTTTAACATCTCTGACTCAAATGGAGAACACAAATCCAAAAGGGGATAGAGAGCAAGAGAGGTAGAGGGAAGGTAGAGACAGAGAGCGTATGGATGATAGGTGTGTGAATGTGTGTGTCTGAGTATGTGTGTGTGTGTGAGAGTGTGTGTGTTTTCCTCCTGAAGACCCTGTCAGTGTCAGGGAGGGACTGGGATGAGAGAAGGAGAAAAGCCTCTCAGATTCACCCAACAAAAGCTATTTATGTAAGGATTACTGTCCCCTGGCGAATCAGACTGGGACGTTGCCACGCATCTAGTTATTTAATTAGCCAGGCTGCGATGCCATGGGGGGGAGAGCGTTGAGGGGCTGGGAGGAGGGGGAGCGGGGACACTGATTGGGCAAGGCGGCTGGGCTGGCAGTGGCGCCTGGACGCTCTCATTACAGCTGCAATTAGCACTTAGATTGGTGCTGTAAACCCTTGCATTGGACCGTAATAGGAGATCCTGGAGGTACCTTGGACCACTGCGACAGACTGATGCTTCTCACTGTGTGTGTGTGTGTGTGTGTGTGTGTGTGTGTGTGGGCTGATGTTGGTAGAGTGTGTGTATATGTTGTTTGGTAGTGTATTTGAGAACGTTACATGAATAGAGAGATGAGGCCGACACCTTGGAAGTATTTCACATGATTTCATTGTGGTGGAGGACAATGGAGACGGGAGGGTTCATGATGAAGAGTATGAACCCCTAGAAAGCATCTGTTTCTAATGGAAAGTGTCACTTTACACATCCAGTATCTGGATGTGTCCTATAACAGTGAGGTGAAGGAACGCAGAATGTTAGAAGGTTGTTACCTGGGAGATCTGATGGGGCTGAAGCTCCTCCCCCACAATGGCAGCGAAGGTGTTCTCCCGCCCCTCGCAGGTGGCAATCAGCTCAGGGAGCCCTTCTATTGGTCCGTGGAAGCCCCTGGCGCCGCCCTTCCCTCCCTTGGAGCTCCACCTGCTGCGGGGAACATCAGGGGGCAGATCTAGTCATGTGATTTTAAATCCTAACCACACTTCCTGCTGTGTCGTCGCCACTGGAACCTCTGTCCTCTCTCATCCTCTCTCATTTCTTTCTCCTTACCATATTTATTGAGTTGGCACAAAATTATTCTTCACTGCAGGACACAGTGTCTCAAATCCACATGGTGTGTATGTAAAAATAATTAAGATTGCTTTGGACACTCACTCTTGAATTTCCTCTCTCTGTGTGTGTTAGTGTGTATGTGTGTGTGTGTATGTGTGTGTGTGTATGTGTGTGTGCACGCGCAGAATGTAACTGATGCTGCTTGATGATAAGAATGCTTGCAGAGTTTGATAGTGTCTGTGGATTATAAAATGGTCCATGCCATAGAGCGTTAATTAAAGAGTCCTAGCACCATTCTCATCCTGTGTGTGTGTGTGTGTGTGTGTGTGTGGGGGGGGGGGGGGGGCAGTAGAGTCATGTCTACCTGAACAGGTAGAGGTGCTGCTGCTCTATGGTAGGTAAGGTCAGTATAGAGGAGTCATTGAGCCACCTGCCCTGAACGATCATCTGCACCAGGTTACAGATGCTGAGAGCAGTCACCAGCCAGCCCTCGTTGGCTGCTACATCCAGCATGGCCTGTAGACAGACAGGAAATACTGTAGTTGAAAAATGCATACATTTATATGACTATATAACATCCCCCACTGACATCAGTGTGAGATTTACTCACAATGAGTTACGTTACGATTGAGCCACTTTTGCACACTCAAATTCAATATGTCTTTACACATTCATGCACATATGCTAAACAGCTACACAATAAATACACCCCTCAATATCTCTAACACACTCCTCCCCCCTCCTTTGCAGGTTGACATTTATTGAGTCTTGTCCTGGAGGCAGAACTGGGGCAAGCTGAAAGTAAAAATTGGCTATATTGCTTGTTGGTGTTCATTTAAGGTTAGGGTTAGGCATCAGGGTTAGCAGTGTTGTTAAGGTTAAGTTTAAAATCATATTTTATGACTTTGTTGCTGTGCCAGCTAGTGACCACTCCGCAGAGATCCCTCCAGAACAAGATGAAAAACGCTAACCTGCTCCCTCCCTCCCTCAGAAGGTAGAGTTTGCCAAGCTCCGATGCATTCTAACAAACTTAATTAATCAGAAAGTAATTCCCCGGCAGTAACTATGACTAAAGAGGACCTTGAGTGCACAGGCGAAGCCCCGGCAGAGTTAATCAAAATGCTAATGCAGTACAAATTAAAGTAGTACTGATTAACATTTCACAGAAGCTGAAGAAGCAAATGGATGGTGACAGAACTACGGCTGATGTCACTGGAGTCCCCGTTAGCTGGGCCATATTCATTAGGCACCAAACGGAAGAAAACGGACTGAAACTTCAGTCCAAAAAGAGACACTTGATTTCCTTTTCCGTTGCAAAACGTTTGGCTCTAATGAATATGATACCCTCGCCACATGAGGAAAAAGGCTCTGTTAGCCTGTGAACGAGCAACGGACAATCACTACCAGACACACACACAGTCAGCGCTTTGCAGATCATCCCCCCACACATAAAAAGGCAGCAACAATGGGTTACAGAACCAGACCCTACAGGCAGACATGGACCAAATCTCTCCCAGGCATGGCCAATCACCAGCAGACCTGGGATCTGGTGGCCAGGGCACTTGTTGGGCAGGACTGGTTGTTAGGAGGAATCTCTGATAAGGCTCATTTTTACAAGGAGTTACAACTTATCTGCACACCTCAACCAACAGCCTCCTGAGTGACAGTGCCTCCTGCTCTTCAGGATCCACATTGTGTGTGTGTGTATTCTAAGATTGTGTGCGTGTGTGTGTGTGTGTATTGTCTATGTACTGGAACTATCAGCAGTAAGTGTGTGTGTGGTGGTTAGGTTAGTGGCAGACAGTGCAGTCTGTCTTGATAAAGCTGTGCTGTCCCTGTGAGGTCCTGTGATCAAACATGACAGTCTTCCTCATCACACTCAACACTTTCATGCTAGGAAGTCAGAAACCCAAAATAGATACAGTATTTGTCTTTTAAAAACAACAGCAAAAACATATCCTGATCCATTATCACACTGAAATGTAAATCGTTTCAACACATGACACCTCCATGACACCTCCAAGACACCTCCATGACATGTCTATGCCCAGGGCTCTAAAGTGCAACCATTTGGTGGCACATGCTGCTGGATATTTTGCTGTGCGATCTGACATTTTATTTTGGGAGCACCAGTGCAACCAGAAAAAAACTAAATAAAATCTTCGAGATAATAATGGTTGTAATGACATGCCTCACTGTGCCATTGTTTCTGAGTGCCCTAGCGTAGATTCCTTCAATCCAAAGCCTATTTGTTTAATCCAAAGTAAAGAATATTGAAGAATTTTCAAGTATGCATCAGTGATTTGTATTTTCCCTTCAACTTTGTGAAGACGTGACGGCATGGGAACGCCTGTGTGCATTGTCTACCACTTCCTGTAACCAGTTAGCGACGCCGAAACAGTCATTTCCAAAGGCTTTCCATACAACTTTCCAACTTAAATGTTAACTGCAAAGTAGACTTACCTGGAAGAATGAATGATATGATATGATATCTTGATGATTTGTATCAATCAAGTGGTCTTTTTTTGTTGCAAACTCTATTACACACGCAGTACACAAACCCCACCTGCCAAACACTGTCATTTAAATGACAGGTTTTTGTATCAACATTTGAGCTTTTGACAATAAACAAATGTCTTACAGGGTTAAATATTAGTTATATACCACAACATGTGCCTCAAAAGTAGCTAGAATTCATATAGGCCCAATATGCTATATCTCAATCAATTAAAACATATATATATATTTTGGTGCTCCAAGATTTTATGTTGTGCTCCTAACTTCTTAAAAGTTGGGAGCACCAGTGCTACCAATAAAAAACATTAATTTAGAGCCCTGTCTATATCTTCTCTATGTCATCCATATGTCACCTCTACTGCACTCGGTCCTGACCATGCTACAAAGTGGCTCCAAGCACTAAGCAGAAACTGCCTCTGTGTCTTTAGACAAGCCTTCCATTTCCCATATTGAATGAACAGGGAAGAGCTTTCTTCCACCCAGAACATCTAAGTACTGGTGCTCTGACTGACACATGGAAATGTGCTCAGGGTCTGAATCCCAGGGCTGAGAGAGGATCCATTCTGGGATGTATGAAAGCAAGCTGTTCTTTTTGATGGGAACAAAAGGACAAGAAAACAGAGGAAGTATTTCAGAGATGCACTGTTCAGAAAGGAGCAGGGTGGTGGATGTCCCCAGAGGGATGCAGTGTGTGGTACAGTACATAAACCTACACAGCAGATCTTGCACACACATAGTCAGCCACTAACCTGACAGATGCGTATGGCGTTGTCCAGCACGGTCTTGGTGTCGGTGCCGTAGTCGGAGCAGGGCAGCTGTGCGCGGCTGAAATGGGCCTGCAGCAGCAGGTGGGTCTTGGTGTGGGCGCTGTCGTAGCTGTGGGGGTTGACCTGCAGGGGGAGACGCTGAGCCAGCTCACTGTTCAGCTGGTCCTCGTTGTGCCTGACGGGCAGCTCCGCGTACTCCTCAGCATCCTGGAGAAGGGAGGGAGGGAAGGGGGAGTGGGAGGGAAGGGAAGGGGGTGAGGGAGGAAGGGAGGGGGAAGAGAGAGGGGGATATAAAGAAAAAGAGAGAAGGAGAGACATGGAAGTAAGCGAGGAGGAAGTCAGTTCCCTGCTGTGGTTCTGTGGTTAGATCCTTTGTTTCAGTCATCTCCGTTAAAACAGCTGCATCAGGATCACAGGCTCCCCTCACCCAAGAGAGCTGTCCCCCCGAAATATATTTAACAGAAAAACCTCTCAGCGAATGAAGAAACGTTAAGTTACAACTGTCCAAACCTGCTCATAAAACCCTATGAACAGTCAGCAACTACACAGCAATTTTCCACAATATAAAGTTTATTTTTTAATACAATGTACAGTGGTGGTTCCCTTTCATATTGTTAGACTCTGTGCTAAACTGTGAATGGCTGATGTCGAACAGCCAAACACTCAGTCTAGGTTGAATGTCTAAATGTCTACTACCCACATCTCTATTCTCCACTCCTCATAGGATATATATTGGCTATATAAAACCATTGGGTCTAGTGTAAAACCATTGGGTCTAGTATAAAACCATTTGGTCTAGTATAAAACCATTTGGTCTAGTATAAAACCATTTGGTCTAATATAAAACCATTTGGTCTAGTGTAAAACCATTGGGTCTAGTATAAAACCATTTGGTCTAGTATAAAACCATTTGGTCTAGTATAAAACCATTTGGTCTAATATAAAACCATTGGGTCTAGTGTAAAACCATTGGGTCTAGTATAAAACCATTTGGTCTAGTATAAAACCATTTGGTCTAGTATAAAACCATTTGGTCTAATATAAAACCATTTGGTCTAGTGTAAAACCATTTGGTCTAGTATAAAACCATTGGGTCTAGTGTAAAACCATTGGGTCTAGTATAAAACCATTTGGTCTAGTATAAAACCATTTGGTCTAATATAAAACCATTGGGTCTAGTATAAAACCATTTGGTCTAGTATAAAACCATTTGGTCTAATATAAAACCATTTGTTCTAGTATAAAACCATTTGGTCTAGTATAAAACCATTTGGTCTAATATAAAACCATTTGGTCTAGTATAAAACCATTGGGTCTAGTATAAAACCATTTGGTCTAGTATAAAACCATTTGTTCTAGTATAAAACCATTTGGTCTAATATAAAACCATTTGGTCAAGTATAAAACCATTGGGTCTAGTATAAAACCATTTGGTCTAGTATAAAACCATTTGGTCTAATATAAAACCATTTGGTCTAATATAAAACCACAATGCCATATCAATCGGGCTGTGTTTAGTGCTGACGGTGTGTTCTGAGTTGAGGCTTGTTCAGAAGAGACAGATGCATGGACACGCATGGCTCTTTTTCTGTGTTACTCTAATTCACTGCAGTACGTTAAGTTTCCCCAACGCACTTCCATCAACAGAGGACCAGCGGAGACATTTGTCATTGGGCCTACCCTGCTCTGGACTGTTAAGCTGACATCCATCAGCAGAGAGATGCAGTGTTAGAAAAGAGGGGGATTGAGGAACAGAGGGAACGATGAGGGGAAAAACAGGACTAAAATGATTGAAATGGCAGTGGTTTAGTGTCTGCATGCAGATGTGCAGGGGATAAAGACAATAGATCTTTATACAGAGATCATCACAACACACTAACTGCTAACTCCCCTACTCACTCCATCCAGCAATCCATCCCTGCCTCTCTCCCTTCATCCATCTCTCCTGCACACTTTCTCTTTAGTGACATTTACAGACAGTGAGGGAGGGAAAGAAAGGAGAAGGTTGGTGTGTGTGTGTGTGTGTGTGTGTATAGTAGGTCCCTTGTGAACTTAAAGAAGAGGAAATAGTAGAGCTTCAAAGGGTGGTGGTGGGGGGGGGGGGATCTAGCTGGGGGAGTGGACAAGGGATGGGGGGGGCTGTCTGGGACCATTGTGGGAGCAAAAGAGGGGACGCTAATGTCTAAATCTTTTCTGCATTTTCAACACATTTCTTTCCCGACAGTTCCTCTCTAATCTGTGATCCTTCACCCTCCCATCTCGTCGAAATGTCTGGGTGAGAGCCATCATTGGGGGGGGGGTCAGAGGGTGGAGGGGGCACGGCGGGTTATCTGATACAGCTACGAACGACATTGAGGAGAGGTGTGAAACCACTATGTCCTAATGATCCCACCAATTACCAGCCACCAATCAACAGCCTCACTAGGAATAACAGACAAAAACAGGGAGTAGAGGGAGAGGAGGAATAGGTTCTCGCTATTAACAGGGAAAAAGAGGAAGAAAACCATATGGAAGAGAAAAAAAGACCCAGGAGTAATGAGGAGAGTTAATGAGGCCCAGATAAAGAGGTGTTCATTTGACAGAACTGAGATCCAGACCTCAATCATGATCATCTACCTATCCTACTGTCCAGTAGTCTATCCCTCTCTCTCAATGTGAACACAATGGGAGAAGCACATGTAGAAGCACAGTAGTATGGTAAACAAATGACATCGGCCTGCACAATGCCCAATAGACTAGAAGAATAAACTACACACTCAAACATTTAGAAAATAAAATGTAATTCAATGGCTGTAGTCCCACCCTGATGGAGTACAGTCTAGTACAGCACAGGGCAGTCCAGATGCCCAGGACAGTCCAGATGCCCAGGACAGTCCAGATGCCCAGGGCACTCCAGATGCCCAGGGCACTCCAGATGCCCAGGGCACTCCAGATGCCCAGGGCACTCCAGATGCCCAGGGCAGTCCAGATGCCCAGGGCAGTCCAGATGCCCAGGGCTGTCCAGATGCCCAGGGCTGTCCAGATGCCCAGGGCAGTCTATAGTAGAGGTGATTGATGCCCAGATGAAGACAATGTCATCATGTTCTGTGGTCATTCCCAGCAGTCAGTCAGACATACCGTGAGGACCGAGAGGATGTCCTGGATGGGCAGCTCAGCCCTCAGCCTCTCCTTGAACATCCTGACTGTCTGGTGCTTCAGGTAGTAGTAGGAGGAGATACGACCGTACGTCAGGGCCTCAATGGTGCAATCATCCTGGAGGGAGGGAGACCGTAGGAGAGGAGACGGAGGAAGAGAGGAGGGAAGACAGAGAGGAGAAGAAACAGGGAGGAGATGAAAGGATACAGGGAGGAAAATAAGAGGAGACGGGGAGGAAGACGGAGAGGAAAGAAGACAAAGAGGAAGAGGGGCGAGAAGACAGGAGGGAAGACATGGTCAACTGTACCGATTCATGTTAAATCTATCAACACAAAACACAATGGTTCCCTCAGTATGTACCGGTGTGCATTATATCTTCACACTGCCTTACTACGACAGGCAAATTAATTAATATGAATACATGTCGTACACACAAACACTCCCCTACCTCTCCTATCTCCATACAGTAGGAACACTCCAGGTCTCGGAGACTCCTCTCCACCAGGTTGGACAGGTACTTGTTGATGGTCTCGTGGCTGATGTCATCCAGGCTGTAGTAACTGGACAACACACAACAACCATGGTTAGTTTGGGGCCACTTAGAAATGTCCTTGTTTTCCATGAAAACATACATGAAATGAGTTGCAAAATGAATAGGAAATATGGTCAAGATGTTGACAATGTTATAAATAATGATTTTTAATTTAAATAATAATTGTGTCCTTCAAACTTTGCTTTCATCAAATAATCCTCCATTTGCAGCAATTACAGCCTTGCAGAGCTTGATGGTCACTTCTTACATACCATACGGTCAAACTGCTCCCACAACAGCTCAATAGGGTTGAGATCCGGTGACTGTGCTGGCCACTCCATTATACAGAATACCAGCTGACTGCTTCTTCCCTGAATAATTCTTGCATAGTTTGGAGCTGTGCTTTGGGTCATTGTCCTGTTGTAGGAGGAAATTGGCTCCAATTAAGCGCCGTCCACAGGGTATGGCAAGGCGTTGCAAAATGGAGTGATAGCCTTCCTTCTTCAAGATCCCTTTTACCCTGAACAAATCTCCCACTTTACCACCACCAAAGCACCCACCACCAAAGCAGACCATCACATTGCCTCCACCATGCTTGACACATGGCGTCAAGCACTCCTCCAGTATCTTCATTTTTTATTTGGAATGTTTTTCTTTGTGATCCGAACAACTCAAACTTAGATTCGTCTGTCCATAACACTTTTTTACAATCTTCCTCTGTCCAGTGTATGTTCATTTGCCCATCTTAATATTTTATTTTAATTGGCAAGTCTGAGATATGGCTTTTTCTTTGCAACTCAGCCTAGAAGGCCAACATCCCGGAGTCGCCTCTTCACTGTTGACATTGAGACGGGTGTTTTACGGGTACTATTTAATGAAGCTGCCAGTTGAGGACTTGTGAGGCTTCTGTTTCTCAAACTAAACACTCTAATGTACTTGTCCTCTTGCTCAATTGTGCATCGAGGCCTCTCACTCCTCTTTATATTCTGGTTAGAGACAGTTTGTGCTGTTCTGTGAAGGGAGTAGTACAGTGTTGCCCGAGATCTTCAGTTTCTTGGCAATTTCTCGCATTGAATAGCCTTCATTTCTCAGAACAAGAATAGACTGACGAGTTCCAGAAGAAAGTTCTTTGTTTCTGGCCACTTTGAGCCTGTAATCGAACCCACAAATGCTGATGCTCCAGACACTCAATTAGTCTAAAGAAGGACAGTTTTTAGGTGTGCTAACATAATTGCAAACTTAGCTTTAAAATTATAAACTTGGATTAGCTAACACAACATTGGAACACAGGAGTGATGGTTGCTGATAATGGGCCTCTGTACGCCTATGTAGATATTCCATAAAAAAATCTGCCGTTTACAGCTACAACAGTCATTTACAACATTAACAATGCCGACACTGTATTTCTGATTAATTTGATGTTATTTAAATGGACCCGTTTTTTAAAGGAAAAGCAAAAAAAAAGGACATTTCTAAGTGACCCCAAACTTTTGAACGGTAGTGTACATGTAACAGAAACTAGGAAGAGAGATGTTATATAACATTTAGGAAACAGACAACAAAAAAGCAGCAGCCACGTTTATAAAAGATCCTAGTCTATTTAATAGAGGAAATTGAAACGTTATATCAGTTTCATATCTAGTTCCCGACTATTACTCCCAAATCAAGCGACCTCTGATAGGTCCAAAACACCACATGAGCAAGGAAAATCCTTTTAAAAGTCCCTAAAAAGGAGTCCATCTTTAAGGAAACAGCTGACACGTCATACAATGCTTTTCTACCTCTCCCTTCTCACTAATAAACCCTCTGTAGCTGCTGCAAAGTTATGCTAAAACAGATAAATACTATTGGACATGTTTAAGATGTGGCCGGTGGCAGTAATAACTCAGCGGTATTAAAGGAGTCTATGGGGAGTCTGTAATATATGTATGTTTTTACTGCTTATTGATTTACTCATAACCCTGCGCTGACCATAGTAACGACTCCATGCTCCCCACACTAACACAGATACACTTCATCTATACAGATAACGTATATTATCAACACACCTCACAGCACACACACACACACACCACACACACACAGTATATTCTCTAGCTAGCACATAAAAATCAATACACGGCACACATCGATCAAAAGCCACTGCATCATACGCATCAATAATACCACAGAATAGGCCTGTTAGTCTTCTCTGGGTTTGTTTTAGGGGTAAAACTGGGGTAACAGATAATTATTAAGACTTTAGACAAACTGTAGATCTAGAGGAACCTTGCCCTTGGGCTATGCCAGTCCACAGCCTGGAACAAACAAAATACCCTCATCACAAAATGATTCCCAGGTTTTGGGCCATACAGTATTTGCTGAGCTAAGACAACGCACAGCCAAAATGGCTTCCATGCATGGCTCAGCGGCTCTAATGGGTAAGAGCTACCACATGAGACATGGCCATAAGTGCACACAACTATGCGCTTCATTAACTTCTAATGACAAATGACATTTGAGTGTGTGTGTGTGTTTGGGGGTGGGCGTGTTTGTTTGGGTGTGTGTGTGTAGGTGTGTTTGGGTGTGTGTGTAGGTGTGTTTGGTTGTGTGTGTGTAAAGCTTTAAAGTTAGTGGTATGAAAGATGTGATGGTTATATAGCATTCTGAGGAGTTCAAGCTATTACAGGTCATCTGCAGAAGAGAGGAAATTGAGAAATAATATGAGAATCAAACAGAGGGGGAGAGAGAGAGATAGACAGAGAGAGAGAGAGATAGATAGATGAGAGAACGAGCGTGTGCAAGAGAGATGGAGGATGAATACCAATGGCTCAGTTAACAGGTAGAAGGATGCTTAATGAAGGTAATTTGACAGTTGCCTCCATACTGATGTATAATAATGTATGTAAACATGGAACCACTCACTGACAAAGCCCACTCCTCACGTTACACTTGCATAAAACAATCCTCCCATGATTATTATTCACAATCATCTGTTGTTCTGTTGAAAACCAGAGGAGGTGTGGGGTGGGGGGAGAAACACAGAGCCCATTGGAAAATAATGCAGCGTCGAAACGGAAACAGCAGTTGGGGAGCGGCGGCCATACTTAATGTGGGTTTAATGTTAAGTATGGACGTCATTATCATCACTCCACATGTCAACACAGCCCAGCAGCCAATGCGTTTATTGCTGACCACATTTCACAGCTCTGTACTGGGGTGTGAGAGAGTGTGTGTGAGAGAGAGTGTTATGGGCTGTCTGATTAAGTCATGTCCATTAGAATCATCAACATTAGACTCCTGATGCTGCACAAACACATTTATGGTGTGTGTATGTGTGTAGCAGCACTGGATAGAAGCCTCTCCAGTCAATCATGTCTCCATGAGTAACGGCCGGTGACAAGGTGACCGTCTCCTGGGATTGCAGGACAGATCAGATGGCCAATTGGCCATATATAAAATACAGCTGTGACAATGTGCTGTTGGGTGGTACACATATCTAACCCATAAATCACCTGATATTGCCGATACTAAACCAACTCTTGAACAAAAAAAATAGGACAGGCTGAAAGGATATGTAGAGCTTGAAGTATAACGAATGGTGCTACATAACACAATATGTTAAGTAGCACAATACTTACATAACACAATATGTGTGTTGTGTGTGTGTCTATGTATGTACAGTTGAAGTCGGAAGTTTACATACACCTTAGCCAAATACATTTAAACTCAGTTTCACAATTCCTGACATTTAGCCCTAGTAAAAATTCCCTGTACCTGGTCAGTTGGGATAACCACTTTATTTTAAGAATGTGAAATGTCAGAATTATATTAGAGAGAATGATTTATTTCAGCTTTTATTTCTTTCATCACATTCCCAGTGGGTCAGAAGTTTACATACACTCAATTAGTATTTGGTAGCATTGCCTTTAAATTGTTTAACTTGGGTCAAACGTTTCAGGTAGCCTTCCACAAGCTTCCCACAATAAGTTGGGTGAATTTTGGCCCATTCCTCCTGACAGAGCTGTTGTAACTGAGTCAGGTTTGTAGGCCTCCTTGCTCACCCACACCTTTTCAGTTCTGCCCACACATTTTCTATAGGATTGAGGTCAGGGCTTTGTGATGGCTACTCCAATACCTTGACTTGTTGTCCTTAAGCCATTTTGTCACAACTTTGAAAGTATAATTGTGGTCATTGTCCATTTGGAAGACCCATTTGCGACCAAGCTTTAACTTCCTGACTGATGTCTTGAGATGTTGCTTCAATATATCCACATCATTTTTCTTCCTCATGTTGCCATCTATTTTGTGAAGTGCACCAGTCCTTCCTGCAGCAAAGAACCCCCACAACATGATGCTGCCAACCGTGCTTCATGGTTGGGATGTTGTTCTTCGGCTTGCAAGCATCCCCCTTTTCCCTCCAAACATAACGATGGTCATTATGGCCAAGCAGTTCAATTTTTGTTCTCCAAAAACTATGATCTTTGTTCCCATGTGCAGTTGCAAACCGTAGTCTGGCTTTTTTTATGGAGCAGCCTTCCTTGTTGAGCCGCCTTTCAGGTTATGTCGATATAGGACTCGTTTTACTGTGGATGTAGATACTTTTGTACCCGTTTCCTCCAGCATCTTTGCTGTTGTTCTGGGATTGATTTGCACCAAAGTATGTTCATCTCTAGGAGACAGAACGCGTCTCCTTCCTGAGCGGTATGACAGCTGCGTGGTCCCATGGTTTTTATACTTGCGTACTATTGTTTGTACAGATGAACGTGGTACCTTCAGGCGTTTGGAAATTGCTCCTAAGGATGAACCTTGGCTTGGCTGATTTATTTAGATTTTCCCATGATGTCAAGCAAAGAGGCACTGAGTTTGAAGGTAGGCCTTGAAATACATCCAAAGATACACATCCTATTGACTCAAATTATGTCAATTAGCCTATCAGAAGCTTCTAAAGCCATGACATAATTTTCTGGAATTTTCCAAGGTGTTTAAAGGCATAGTCAACTTAGTGTATGCAAACTTCTGACCCACTGGAATTGTGATACAATGAATTGTAAGTGAAATAATCTATCTGTAAACAATTGGAAAAATTACTTGTGTCGTGCACAAAGTAGATGTCCTAACCGACTTGACAAAACTATAGTTTGTTAACAAGAAATTTGTGGAGTGGTTGAAAAACTAGTTTTAATGACTCCAACCTAAGTGTATGTAAACTTCCGACTTCAACTGTATGTATGTATGTATGGTCTGGGAGGCCTGGGTCAGGACTTAGCGGTAAATGTGGGCTGACAGCCGTGTCAATGCCAGCAGTCTGGAATGTTCTGTAATCCTCGTCCTCAACGCATAGCAGATGTCTCTGCAGCACAGTGCTTCCTTCTACACAGCCATCCATTAGAGGAGGATCAGTGTTTGTGTGTGTGAGAGAGTGTGTGTATGTATGTATTGTATATGTGTGTTCGTCCCTGCATGTGTGTACATGTGTTGTTGCAGGGAGACAAACAGAGTGCTGTTGTGGCTGTAAATCATCTGTGTAATCACTAACTAAGGTTTGGTGGCTTTAAGCTCTTAGTTATTCAGATAGACCAGAAACAGAATATCAACTATATTTAGCATCTTAGTGAACTGATAATTGGTATACTTAAAAGATCCCTCCAGATGAAGTTTGAGTCACTATTACGACTTAATTCCTGTCCTAGTTCCACCCTCAACACCGACGTATGGGTCCTTATAAATATTGATTAATCGGGTGTGCATATTTCCACCTTCCCATACGGTCTCTGGCACTCCGCAAATTGTAAACACACCAAAAAGACAGGATCAGGGTAGCTTTGCTAATCGCTAACTTATGGAGCACAGCACAGCTTGGTAGGTAGGATAAGGTGGAGGACCATCCACTCTCCCCCCACATCTTCTGCAATGGAATTGAATGATCAAAGATGAATACAGAGATCAGTGCTAATATTGGAGTTTTACAGTTGAAGCTAGAGTCTAGCTAACCTACTCGCTGGACCAATAAAGCTAGCTAGCTAGGTAGCTACCGGTAACTATTAGCAACTGTAGATAATTGTTTCCAATGTTGTTTCAAGGATAAGAGTATCTGTAACTATGCTAGCTACCTTTCATCAGTTTTTTGATATCCTCATTATCTGAAGCAAAAATGTTAGGTAGTTCGCTAGCTACTGTACACAAAATCTGGCTAGCTAACTAAACAACAGTTGGAACGACCAAGCTGTCATGTTTACAAGTATGCGCACTAGCTGGCTACTAGATTACCAATATAACAGCTGGCCACAAATATTTTTGTTGGGAAGGAAAGCAAATATTGCTTTTATCAGTGATGGAGACGAGCTAGAAGGTAGACCAAAACTTTTATAGCAATATAGCTAGCTACTAATACAATAGCCCAATTTATTGCACACTGTTTTGATGAGCAGGTTAGAATAAGGCCATCACTTGGTCAAATTATAAACCATACGCCGTACCAAATTGGAGTCCACCTGTGGTAAATTCAATTAATTGGACATGATTTGGAAAGGCACACACCTGTCTATATAAGGTCCCACAGTTGACAGTGCATGTCAGATCAAAAACCAAGCCATGAGGTTAGGAATTGTATGTAGAGCGCCGAGACAGGATTGTGTCAAGGCACAGATCTGAAGATGTCTGCAGCATTGAAGGTCCCCAAGAACACTGTGGCCTCCATCATTCTTAAATGGAAGAAGCTTGAAATCACCAAGACTCTTTCTAGAGCTGGCCTCCTGGCCAAACTAAGCAACCGGGGGAGAAGGGCCTAGGTCAGGGAGGTGACCAAGAACACGATGGTCACTCTGACAGAGCTCCAGAGGTCCTCTGTGGAAATGCGAGAACCTTTCAGAAGGACAACCATCTCTGCTGCACTCCACCAATTAGGCCTTTATGGTAGAGCGGTCAGATGGAAGCCACTCCTCAGTAAAAGGCACATGACAGCCCGCTTGGAGTTTGGCAAAAGGCACCTAAAGACCCTCAGACCATGACAAACAAGATTCTCTGGTCTGATGAAACCAAGATTTAACTATTTGGCCTGAATGTTAAACGTCACATCTGGAGGAAACCTGGCACCATCCCTATGGTGAAGCATGGTGGTGGCAGCATTATGCTGTGGGATGATTTGCAGCGGCAGGGACTGGGAGACTAGTCAGAATCCATGATGAAAACCTGCTCCAGAGCGCTCAGGACCTCAGACTGGGGTGAAGGTTCACCTTCCAATGGGACAATGACCCTAAGCAGGTGTGGCTTCAGGACAATTCTCTGAATGTCATTGAGTGGCCAAACAGAGAGATCTGAAAACAGCAGTGATGCTCCCCATCCAACCGGACAGAGCATGAGAGGATCTGCAGAGAAGAATTGGAGAAACTCACCAAACACAGGTGTGCCAAGCTTGTAGCATCATACCCAAGAAGACTCGAGGCTGTAATCGCTGTCAAAGGTGCCTCAACAAAGTACTGAGTAAAGGGTCAGAATACTTATGTAAATGTGATTATTTTTTTATACATTTGAAAAAACCCCAGATTTAATACATTTTAGAATAAGTCTGCAACGTAACAAAATGTGGAAAAAGTGAAGGGGTCTGAATACTTTCCGAATGCACTCTATACACATTTTCAATACATTCCGTATATACAGTGAAGTCAGAAGTTTACATACACCTTAGCCAAATACATTTAAACTCAGTTTTTCACAATTCCTGACATTTAATCCTAGTAAAAAATCCCTATCTTAGGTCAGTTAGGATCACCACTTTATTTTAAGAATGTGAAATGTCAGAATAACAGTAGAAAATTATTTATTTCAGCTTTTATTTCTTTCATAACATTCCCAGTGGGTCAGAAGTTTAAATACACTCAATTAGTATTTGGTAGCATTGCCTTTAAATAGTTTAACTTGGGTCAAACTTTTCGGGTAGCCTTCCCCAAACTTCCCACAAAAATTTGGATGAATTTTGGCCCATTCCTCCTCACAGAGCTGGGGTAACTGAGTCAGGTTTGTAGGCCTCCTTACTCACACACGCTTTTTCAGTTCTGCCCACAAATGTTCTATAGGATTGAGTTAACAAACGTAATAAGATGGTTATCGTCTACTACATAGCAGATGTCAGAGGATTGATTACCTAGCAAGCTAGCAAGCCAGCGAGTCAAGGTAAAATACCACAAATTAGAGACCGGATAAAGCCAGAAAAACTTGAAAAAATTATCACCAGTCTTGAGTATTTTCATGGTCTTCACTCACTCACTGAAAGTTAGTCAAGGGATGAGCGCGTATCACTTGAACGTGAAGTTTGACCGTAAACAGAAAATGGTTCTATACAGGAGCTTCTCACCTACACCATATTGCATGTGATGTTTCACACTTGATTAATGCAACGCTTCTCAAGTGTGTGCACATTTTAAAAGCCATTATGTTTTTTATTTGGCTGACAGAATCAAAATGCTGTCTACTCGTATTAAGGTAGGAGAGACTGGGGCTAAGTCTAACACGGGGTCAATTGTAACAGCTAAATAACTCAAATTTAGAAACCACTCAGAAAGATGTTATTCAATGTAATAATTATTGGTTAGTGTCTTCTATATACATACGTTTTATATAAATCCATGAAATCTATTTTGTTTTATTGAAAACATTTTTTTTTGAGGCCTAAAGTTTATAATTTCCGCCTCTCCTTTTTTATTATTGACCTGTGGAACAATCCCAATGTATCTAATCATACCTAATTTTTATCAATAAGAAGAGGTCTTTGATTGGTATAGTTGATGACAATAATTAGTTGTATTTTCCACTTTTGGTTTAAATTGTAAACGATTGGAATGTCCCAGAAACGTAGCCATACAACACTCCTTCCGTGGCCTCCAACTGCTCTTAAACGCTAGTAAAACTAAATGCATGCTTTTCAACCGTTCGCTGCCTGCACCCGCACGCCCGACTAGCATCACCACCCTGGATGGTTCCGACCTAGAATATGTGGACATCTATAAGTACCTAGGTGTCTGGCTAGACTGTAAACTCTCCTTCCAGACTCATATCAAACATCTCCAATCCAAAATCAAATCTATTGTCTGCTTTCTATTTTGCAACAAAGCCTCCTTCACTCACGCCGCCAAACTTAACCTAGTAAAACTGACTATCCTACCGATCCTTGACTTCGGCGATGTCATCTACAAAATCACAGTGCCATACATTTTGTTACTAAAGCACCTCATACCACCCACCATTGCGACCTGTATGCCTTAGTCGGCTGGCCCTCGCTACATATTCGTCGCCAGACCCACTGGCTCCAGGTCATCTACAAGTCCATGCTAGGTAAAGCTCCACCTTATCTCAGTTCACTGGTCACGATGGCAACACCCACCCGTAGCACGTGCTCCAGCACGTGTATCTCACTGATCATCCCTAAAGCCAACACCTCATTTGGCCGCCTTTCCTTCCAGTTCTCTGCTGCCTGTGACTGGAACGAATTGCAAAAATCGCTGAAGTTGTAGACTTTTATTTGCCTCACCAACTTTAAACATCTGCTATCTGAGCAGGTAACCGATCGCTCGCTGCAGCTGTCCATCTGTAAATAGCCCACCCAATTTACCTACCTCATCCCCATACTGTTTTTATGTATTTACTTTTCTGCTCTTTTGCACACCAGTATCTCTACTTGCACATGATCATCTGATAATTTATCACTCCAGTGTTAATCTGCTAAATTGTAATTATTTGCCTACCTCCTCATGTCTTTTGCACACAATGTATATAGACACTTTTTTTCCCTACAGTGTTGTTGACTTGTTTATTGTTTACTCCATGTGTAACTCTGTGTTGTTGTCTGTTCACACTGCTACGCTTTATCTTGGCCAGGTCGCAGTTGTAAATGAGAACTTGTTCTCAACTAGCCTACCTGGTTAAATAAAGGTGAAATAAAAATAAAAGTAGTCACAGTGTGCATTAGTAGCTGAGACATGTATGTTGTT
This sequence comes from Oncorhynchus mykiss, assembly GCF_013265735.2. Lineage (NCBI taxonomy): Eukaryota > Metazoa > Chordata > Actinopteri > Salmoniformes > Salmonidae > Oncorhynchus > Oncorhynchus mykiss. The sequence continues at coordinate 25,270,713 of NC_048566.1, read as the reverse complement.
GGTGTAAAAATATTATACATCTAACTAAAACAGTCTTTTCATAATAAGCAAAAGGCAAAAAGTGTTACATTTAGCCCTGGTCTCCCCTAATTTAGGGAATTCTTGCAGATAAATATGGCGCCGGAGAGCCATTATCTTTACGCTGTACCACTCAGAAGGGGGTATGTGGTGTAGATGTGTCCCACACTATCTACGAAGGTGGTTTGGGAAAGAGAGATTTGAATCTATATCAGTCTCCTTACACTACTAAAATGTGTGTCCTGGAACTTGTATGATATCAAACTAGTGTAGTGTAAAAAGGCCCTTGTGATTAGTTTACTGATTTGTTTGGTAAGGGAGTGAGTGGCAAGATTTTCTCTCTCTCTGTTTCAGAGCTGAGGGCTGTGTTACTGGATTCAAACCGGTCTGGTAAGAAATTTGTGGGGAACACCATTCTGGGAAAAGAGGCCTTGGATGCCCCCAGAAGCACTGCCCCATGTGAGAAGGGAGAGGGAGATGTCTGCGGGAGGAAGGTCACTCTGGTGGACAGTCCAGGCTGGTGGAATTTCATTTGTCTGATACGGCTGCACTTGTTAAATATGGACTGCAGAACAGTGTGTCTCTATGCCCCCCCGGACCCCATGCATTCATCCTTGAGGTTGAGGTGGACTTGCCATTCATTGATGCCTACAGAAGATTAGTGTAGGATCAAGTCCAGCTCTTTGGCGAGAGAGTCTGGACTTACACCATCATACTGTTCACATGGAAGGACTGTCTGGGGGAGACAACCATTGAGCAGTTCATTGACGGTGAAGGAGGCCCTCCAACGGCGTATAGAGAAATGTGGGAGGAGATATCATGTTCTCAGCAATGAGGACAGGGGTGATGGCACTCAGATCACAGAGTTACTGCACAAGATAGACATGTTGGTGGCAGGAAATAGTAGCAGCCATTTTGAATTTGAGACCTCGCAATTTTAGAAAGTGGAGAAGGACAGAAGGGAAACTAGTGTAAAAAAAAAATGGCACATCCTCCCCCCAATACAACTAACTAAAAACAAATTATTACGACCATGAATAACAATAACTATAGCAGCCCTGTGTTTATAAATGTGGATATCGACTTTACCATTTCAGCATGGCTTTGTGGCACAGTCAATGCCACGCAGGGCTAACGGGCCAGAAGGTTGAGGGTTCGCCGACCACCACGGACGAGCTGACTCTCCCTGTCTGTCTTATTACACTACAATCAGAGCTGGCTGCAGAAAATGATCAGTTAGGAGGAAATCAGATTTTCTACATTTTGATGCCATATCAAATTATGCAAAAAAAATTCCAGCAACAAGTTTCTGTACAAATGCACCACACACAACCAACGCATAACTGCCTACCGATTACAGACTTCGAGCGCTAATCGTCAATGGTTTGCATTTTCAACACCACAATCAAGTAGAGTATGTCAATTTCGACAAACAGAAAATACATCCCTCCCTACTCAGTATCGAAGGCTCCGAATGTCATTACACTTTTTGGTGTTTTCTAAGAAATGTCTCTTTACATGAATAGAATGACCGTTGTGCAGTTTGGATGCTGGAAGTATATTAGTGGAGTGGATGAACATGGGTTGGTAGCCTACAGGAGACCTTTGAAGTGGCATAATAAGATTAAAACATTGTGACTAGTTGTGTTTATGCCACATATAAAAATGTAATACATTTTAGAAGTTCAATTACATACAGTGTATGTTGTTTAAAAAATGTTGGTTACTACATGTTTCCATATGTGTTATTTCATAGTTTTGATACCTTCACTATTATTCTACAATGTCCAAACTTTTGACTGGTACTGCATATTTTGGCTATATTGAAGTGTTAGGTTCTAGGTCGAGGAAATAGCTGCTTGCTGTTACGCTTTCCTGAATAACTGGGCCTGCTGGGAGCATAGACCTATGTACTCAAATTATATAGGACTACTTAGGCGAATGATGATTGGCAACACACAGCGCATCAGAATGCGAAATAGGCTACAGCCAGACTGGCCTACTACTGTGCATTTCTAACTACTGTGCATTTCTAGAATGTCGGGAGTAGACCCACAACTGATCCAAATGGAATGAAACATTCAAATAACAGGGCTTTCATTATTTAAATGACATTTTCACTGCAGTTTACGCCCTAGAGTAGAATCGTACTCAATTGCACTAATTTGAAAACAATAATGCAGTTTTTCATTGGATTGTGGCGTTGTAGGCTAGTCTGGGCAGGATACTTGCATTGTCCCTAAAATATCAACAGGGGAGCTTTTTGAGTTGTGTGTCGTCACACTATTATTTTAAGCACATTGATTTCTCACTGCTACACAGACGATAAACAACTTTGCATTTCTCTCACCAGGGGATTTTAGCTCCACGGATAAATTATTAGACTGTATTAGTGACTTAAATACTTGGATGGCTCACAACTCCCTCCAGCTAAATCAAGACAAGACTGAGGTACCTATTGCTGGAGACAAAGCACAGAGAGAGAATCTAGTTGCACATTTTAATTTACGGGCAATAAAGATAAAACACCAGGTAAAAAAACCTAGCTGTTATTTTAGATTCTAAACTAAATTTCAAATCACACATTAGGAATGTGAAGAATTATTATTATTTTTAGTTAAAGAAAAAAAGTGTGTCAGCTTCTCTCTCAGGCTGATACATAGAGACTCATCCATGCTTTTATTACGAGCAGACTAGACTATTGTAATGTTCTCCTGTATGATCTACCCAAGAAAGCCATTGGTCAACTGCAAAACATACAGAATGCTGCAGCACGGGTACTGACCAAGACCAGTTTTAAGGTCTCTGCACTGGCTGCCTGTGAGTTACAGAATACATTTTAAGATTATACCATTGGTTTTTAAATAAATCCAAGATCGTGCACCCCATACATGTCAGACATGCTTTTAAGTTGTGTACCCTGTAGGTTCCTCAGGTCTTCCGGCACTGGCCTTTAACTATCCTAGGACCAAGCCTAGGACAAATAGGCATGGACAGGCAGCCTTTAGTTATGTCCTCAGCCTGTGGAACAGCCTGCCAGAGAACGTGACGGGGTTTGAAACTGTGGAAAACCAGTAGGAGGGTTTGTGCACAGGCTAGAATGGAAGGCAGCCAGTGCGCGGGAGAGAAATATCTGTAGAGTTCAAAAAGTATTCACACTCAAAACCATGAAAAGGAATAACCCAAGGAGGCCGAGATGCAAACATAGTATAATTAATTTAATCCACCCTCAAAAATATTCAAAAAGTGAAAGTGCTAATGAAAATAAAAAAGGAACAGAGCATATGTGTCGGCCTCATGCCTTCATCAGTGCCGTGCAAACAAATTAGAAGACACGTACTTAAGGCACCTGCTGTGTGTCACAGGCATAACAGGTGCAAGCAGATCGTTAATTAGAGACGGGCGAATAGGGAGTCAATTAATATTAACAATGAATATAGAGAAGAATATAAAAAATGGACAATTCATATGTCACATATGATTGGAAAGAGAACAGTCTGGCCTACATACCAATATCTGAAGCAATATAAATGAAATACTTTAGAAGGGCCGAAACTGTGGACATATTTAAAATAGATCTTAAAACATCGTTTGAGCTTTGCTTTTCGTCAGGCGTTTTCCCCTGTAAAGCACATTGCATGTCTGAAATGTGCTGTATGAATAAAGATGGATTTGTTTTGATTTGATGCACCTGGCCTCAGGCTATCAGTAGGTTTCCCTGCTAGAGAGGTTATCAGGACTGAATCCTAATGAGTGCTCTGGGTATAAGTGATACTCTGGTACTGCGTGCGTGCGTAGCCCTGGTGTGTGATATCACATAGTAAGAGTTCAAAAGATGACCCTGAGTTCTAAAGATGACCCTGTGGTTTCCATGGTGCTGCCATGAACACCAACTATTTTTTGTCTCCCCAGCATTCACTGGTAATTAATTACTCAGCTGAATTAATTAATGGTTATAATGTACTCATACTGACAAAAAAGATTGACATTTCTTGGAAAGACATGTAGCCTTTGCCTGCTTCTACCATTAGAGGAAAAAATAAATAGTGATTTCTTATTCCGGGGTTATTGAGAGAGAACTGGTCATTAGTCGCCATATCAGAATGTTGTAGCCACTCAATTAGCTTCCAAAATTACTGAAACTTCACAACCAGAATTTCTGAAAAACCTGGGAACAGAGACCAAGTTGGGGTTAATTGTTTCGTGATGAATTGTTATAAAAAGTCCAAAACAATCAAAAACCTACCTGGGGTTCATGACCAGCCTGCGGAAGAAGTACGTCCAGGTGATATAGTCCATAGCATCCTGTTTAGAGGTGATGGTCCCTGCAGCGATCTCAGCATTCAGATGGTCTGACAGGACACCGAGGAGACTGAGGAAGAGGTGGTAGTGAAGGAGAGATGACTTTCCCCCCTTACAATGTTAAATACACAGAGACCAAGTTAAAAGCTGTAGCAATGGCTTTCACTATGTAGGGTCACCACAAAGCCAAGGGATAGCCTCTCACCTGGACTCAACAGGGAAGGGTTCGTAGAGGAACTTCTTGTAGAAGTCTTTCTTGATGTCGTGGACCAGGATCACAGCTTTGCCCTGGTCATCATACTGAGGGCGGCCTGCACGGCCCATCATCTGCAGCACGTCTGGAGAGACCACAACACAACTACAGTAACCACAGTCCAAATGGAACAACTACAGGCCTAGGAGAGCTGAACCACTTTCTACAGAACAACTACAACCGACTGTAACTACAGGAGATAAACCACACCTACAGAACAACTACAACCTACTGTAACTACAGGAGAGATAAACCACACCTACAGAACTACAACCTACTGTAACTACAGGAGAGATAAACCACACCTACAGAACAACTACAACCTACTGTAACTACAGGAGATAAACCACACCTACAGAACTACAACCTACTGTAACTACAGAGAGATAAACCACACCTACAGAACAACTACAACCTACTGTAACTACAGGAGATAAACCACACCTACAGAACAACTACAACCTACTGTAACTACAGGAGAGATAAACCACACCTACAGAACTACAACCTACTGTAACTACAGGAGAGATAAACCACACCTACAGAACAACTACAACCTACTGTAACTACAGGAGATAAACCACACCTACAGAACTACAACCTACTGTAACTACAGGAGAGATAAACCACACCTACAGAACTACAACCTACTGTAACTACAGGAGAGATAAACCACACCTACAGAACAACTACAACCTACTGTAACTACAGGAGAGATAAACCACACCTACAGAACTACAACCTACTGTAACTACAGGAGAGATAAACCACACCTACAGAACAACTACAACCTACTGTAACTACAGAGAGATAAACCACACCTACAGAACAACTACAACCTACTGTAACTACAGGAGATAAACCACACCTACAGAACAACTACAACCTACTGTAACTACAGGAGAGATAAACCACACCTACAGAACTACAACCTACTGTAACTACAGGAGAGATAAACCACACCTACAGAACAACTACAACCTACTGTAACTACAGGAGATAAACCACACCTACAGAACTACAACCTACTGTAACTACAGGAGAGATAAACCACACCTACAGAACTACAACCTACTGTAACTACAGGAGAGATAAACCACACCTACAGAACAACTACAACCTACTGTAACTACAGGAGAGATAAACCACACCTACAGAACAACTACAACCTACTGTAACTACAGGAGATAAACCACACCTACAGAACTACAACCTACTGTAACTACAGGAGAGATAAACCACACCTACAGAACTACAACCTACTGTAACTACAGGAGAGATAAACCACACCTACAGAACAACTACAACCTACTGTAACTACAGGAGATAAACCACACCTACAGAACTACAACCTACTGTAACTACAGGAGATAAACCACACCTACAGAACTACAACCTACTGTAACTACAGGAGAGATAAACCACACCTACAGAACAACTACAACCTACTGTAACTACAGGAGATAAACCACACCTACAGAACTACAACCTACTGTAACTACAGGAGAGATAAACCACACCTACAGAACAACTACAACCGAATGTAACTACAGGAGAGACAAACCACACCTACAGAACTACAACCTACTGTAACTACAGGAGAGACAAACCACACCTACACATTCAGATGAAAACACATGGATGTACTGGACTTTCTAACTCACTACCAAACAGGGTATTTGACATGACAGGAAAATAGAAGTAGACTTAATTCAATACAGAAACAGTGATGGAAACAACTGGACATGAGCCTGTACCTGTGATGGGGTAGTCCACGTAGCGTCTGGTCTTCCCATCGTAGTACTCAGTACCTTTGACAATGACCAGATGGGCAGGGAAGTTGACTCCCCAGGCCAGAGTACTGGTGGCTATCAGTATCTGGAGACAGAGAGAGAATAGTGTCATACCTGTCATGGATTTAACAAAGTAAAGCAGAAACACCTTCAGTGTCGTATCTGCAACATTGTTGTATATACCTGCTCCTATTCAATACGTATATATACCTGCACCTATTCAATACGTATATATACCTGCACCTATTCAATATGTATATACCTGCACCAATTCAATACGTATATAAACCTGCACCTATTCAATACGTATATACCTGCACCTATTCAATACGTATATACCTGCACCTATTCAATACGTTTATACCTGCACCTATTCAATACGTATATAAACCTGCACCTATTCAATACATATATATATACCTGTACCTATTCAATACGTATATACCTGCACCTATTCAATACGTTTATACCTGCACCTATTCAATACGTTTATACCTGCACCTATTCAATACGTATATACCTGCACCTATTCAATACGTTTATACCTGCACCTATTCAATACGTATATACCTGCACCTATTCAATACGTATATAAACCTGCACCTATTCAATACGTTTATACCTGCACCTATTCAATACGTATATAAACCTGCACCTATTCAATACGTTTATACCTGCACCTATTCAATACATATATACCTGCACCTATTCAATACGTATATACCTGCACCTATTCAATACGTATATACCTGCACCTATTCAATACGTATATATACCTGGACCTATTCAATACGTATATACCTGCACCTATTCAATACGTATATACCTGCACCTATTCAATACGTATATAAACCTGCACCTATTCAATACGTATATATACCTGCACCTATTCAATATGTATATATACCTGGACCTATTCAATACGTATATACCTGCACCTATTCAATACGTTTATACCTGCACCTATTCAATACGTATAAACCTGCACCTATTCAATACATATATACCTGCACCTATTCAATACGTATATACCTGCACCTATTCAATACGTATATACCTGCACCTATTCAATACATATATACCTGTACCTATTCAATACATATATACCTGCACCTATTCAATACGTATATACCTGCACCTATTCAATACGTATATACCTGCACCTATTCAATACGTATATATACCTGCACCTATTCAATACGTTTATACCTGCACCTATTCAATACGTATAAACCTGCACCTATTCAATACATATATACCTGCACCTATTCAATACGTATATACCTGTACCTATTCAATACGTTTATACCTGCACCTATTCAATACGTATAAACCTGCACCTATTCAATACGTTTATACCTGCACCTATTCAATACGTATAAACCTGCACCTATTCAATACATATATACCTGCACCTATTCAATACGTATATACCTGCACCTATTCAATACGTATATACCTGCACCTATTCAATACGTATATATACCTGCACCTATTCAATACGTTTATACCTGCACCTATTCAATACGTATAAACCTGCACCTATTCAATACATATATACCTGCACCTATTCAATACGTATATATCACTGCACCTATTCAATACGTATATACCTGCACCTATTCAATACGTATATAAACCTGCACCTATTCAATACGTATATATACCTGCACCTATTCAATATGTATATATACCTGCACCTATTCAATACGTATAAACCTGCACCTATTCAATACATATATACCTGCACCTATTCAATACGTATATATCACTGCACCTATTCAATACGTATATATACCTGCACCTATTCAATACGTATATAAACCTGCACCTATTCAATACGTATATACCTGCACCTATTCAATACGTATATACCTGCACCTATTCAATACGTATATACCTGCACCTATTCAATACGTATATACCTGCACCTATTCAATACGTTTATACCTGCACCTATTCAATACGTATATATACCTGTACCTATTCAATACGTTTATACCTGCACCTATTCAATACGTATATAAACCTGCACCTATTCAATACATATATATATACCTGTACCTATTCAATACGTATATACCTGCACCTATTCAATACGTTTATACCTGCACCTATTCAATACGTATATACCTGCACCTATTCAATACGTATATACCTGCACCTATTCAATACGTTTATACCTGCACCTATTCAATACGTATATACCTGCACCTATTCAATACGTATATATAACTGCACCTATTCAATACGTATATACCTGCACCTATTCAATACATATATACCTGAACCTGTCAGGGTCCCACCTGGATCTTGCAGTTGACAAACAGTTCCTCCACAGTCTTCCTGTCTCGCTCGTGTAGTCCAGCGTGGTGCATGCCGATACCAAACGCCAACGTCAGCTTCAGGTTGGACTCCCTCACCGTGGCGATGATGTCTGTCATCTGGGTAACATTAACCAATCACAGCATGAGACCTCACCTCAATCTACGACAGCACGAGACCTTATCTCGTCGACCAATAGAGACACAGTAAACAGTGTACGACTAAGAAGGCACATCCATGACGAAGAAGACATTGTTGGACATGAGCAGGGAGGGGGGCTACAGAAGGAGTGGAGAAAAGGGAGGTGGAGGAAAAACTGAAAACAACATGTGGGACAGAGCAAGCAAAACATTTACAGGGGGAGTTACAGGGAAGACGAGAGGTACATGTTCATAGAGGAAGGAAGGCGGGAGAGGGGCTAACTGCAGCAGAGGAAGTAATAGAGAGAACGTAAGGCTAACTCAGGCAGAGAGGGCAGGACTCCCACTGAGACTGAGGCAGCTAGCGCCAGCCGCCTGTCACTCAAACCACAGGGACTCCAGCAGCTACACAGCCAGTACAGAAACACAGCAGGGAGCAGCATATATCACTGGAACAAGCACACTGCAGGGCCAGTTCAACACACCCAGGGCTAAAAATACACATACAGTAAATGCCAGGTCAGGTTCTCTCTCTCTCACTCACACACTCACACTCACACACACACACACACACACACCAAGGAAATGTGGAACAGAAGAGAGGATGAAATGTATCCTATGAATTAGATTTTTCTGCTGCGTATACAGTATTAAGGCCTAGTTTGTGTGTGTGTGTATATATTTTACAAGTTGGGGTTTGAAGTCAGTCAGAGCTCTATATTTCGCTCAGACCACAGGCTTGGTGTGAAAGGCGAGCAGCCCCATAAAACATGTTAATATCCATATTTTACAACGCCAAGACTACTGTGACTTCATAAGGCCCAATATGAGGGATTATACACCAGACACACATCCAACACCGCTCAGCTCAGCTCTCTGTATCCCGGGCGTCTGGCAGGCCTGAGAAAATACATTGTTTTACTGTTTTTTAATGTGTGTGTGTGTGTGTCTGAGTGAGAGAGAGAGAGATAGATAGGAGAGAGAGCGTTAGCTAGTGTGCGTGTGTATTGTAAGAAATTCTCCTCATTTATGGGCCCCTATATATCAGACACACATGTTAAGGTAATTACTGCCCATCTTCTATCAGAGCACATTTTCTCATCTTGAAATAATCCTGAAGTATGCAGAGAAAATAATGGGATATGACACAGGCGTTTCCTGTAGAAGTTGGTTTGAGTTCCCTCTGTAATTACACTAAAACCAGTGCTTAGAGAGAGAGAATATCAGGAGGAAGGAGACGATGAAAAAGGAGAAAGCAACAAGCAGCAGAGGACGAGGAATAGGAAGACTGGAGGAATAGAAGAACAGTCAGAGGAGATAGAGAAAGAGAGAGACTAGGAGAGAGAGAAAGAGAGAAAAACTGTAGATGTACACACCTCTGACTACAGGGTTAGTTCCACTAGGAGGTAACAAGTATAAGCCTGGTCACCTGAGTCTCGTCCTGGTGCAGCCACTGTTTAGGGTCGTCCTCGGTGGCCAGGAAGGCTATCAGGTCTAGAGCCGTCAGACGAGTCTGTCGCCGCGACGACACAAAGATCAGAACAGGCTTGGCTGGAGAGTGACTGCGAATCGCTGGAGAGAGAGAGAAGGGGCGAGAGAGAGAGAGATATAGAAAGGGGGGATGCACAGTGTAGTTGCATACTTAGTGTGTGTTTCTGTGTGTGGTATATTGTACCTTGGAACACAGGCTTGTTCATGCTGGCCATGCGGGGGCAGTAGTGCTGTCCTGGGAAGCCTTGGATGTGAACCTCCAATGGGACGGGACGCACAGAGGGACGGAAGTTAAACAAACCCACCTGTAAGAGAGGTGAGGCAAAGAGACGGAGAGAGTTAGAGAACCATATGGACATAGAACCATAGAAAGAGAATGAATGTCTTCTCTCAGTCAGTGAGAGAGAGAGACAGAGTGGATGAAAGAGAACTAGATCGAGACAGAGATAGATAGATAAAGTGAGTCCAGCTGGCAGCGAGGCCCATCTGGGTGTCTAAAGGTTTGTCATTGTCCTTGTCCGGGGGAGAGGGACAGGGAACTGAGCACTTTTTGTCTGTTGTGCTCAGAAGCTGGCTGGGTAGGGCAGCATTGCATTGTAGCGTGTGGAGTGGCCAGGCAGGGCAGGCGCGTGTGTACACATATCTAAGGCCTGGATAATGGATTGGGCATCTAAACCCAGCCAACATCCCCAGTCCCTCCCGTCCCCAGTCTAAACAGCCAGATTTATAACCAGACAATCTGTCTGCCAGGGACACTGCAACAGTAACACAACGTTTAGACAACCAATACCGTCACAGAGAAGACTGGAATGGTAGGATACAGGTGGAATTTCAGAGCAATGTTTGAAAAGCATTACAAATGACGTTATGGTAACACTTTATAACAGTAATAAGCAGTAATAAGCAGTTGTAAATGCTTATGAATGCTTTATAAATGTTATATAAAATGTTTTTCAGCAGATGCTATTTTCTTTTTGAGATAAATTGTATAAGTGAATGTAAAGACTGTCTGTCTACATGTGGTTTTCATGTGTGACTGGGGTCATGCAGGCATACAGTTCCCATGTCTCTCTGCGGTGGACAGGGAGGTTATTAAATACCCTTCTGATATGATTACTGCTATTATTATTATTATTAAAGGACTGTCAAGTCATCTGTCCGCATTGGTACCGTGATTTCTGTTGATTACCAGAGCAACTCCAGCATGGCTCCAGAGAAACAGAACTCCAAACCATTATTACTGTGCTGTGGTCAAAACGGATTCCCTGCCAAAAACAGCAGTATTATTCTACATTTATCAAATATGAAAACACTAAACACTAAAAAACACTGGCTAACACAAATGTGGTTACTGGTTGGCTTCAGAACAGCAATGTCAATTACAAAACCTCCAACTGATGACAGAGACATGAACTCTATCTGAACACAGGACAGGAGGTCAAAAGGTGAAAGGATGAGCAGGTTTTAACTACAGGAGATGTCTTGTCTATGTGAAACTGAGACTAACGTAATGGTGTGATCAGGGTAGAACACTGTTGTAATGCCTGATTCAGATAAGAAACTGATCCTAAATCTGAGCCTAAGTGCAACTCCTACCAGGAGTGGCGTTTCACAATACCTGTAGTGTCTAGTATGTGGATGCTATGGAGAGCTCACCTGTCCAATCCCTAGCCAGTCGGCGAGGTCTCGTGCGTTGGCCAGGGCCGTGGACAGGCCCACCACGCGGACAGTCTTGTTGGTGTGAGAGGAGATGAAGTTGGTCCTGGACACTATGACCTCCAGCACAGGACCTCTGTCCTCCCCTGGGATACAGACACAGTGGTATGGTCCAGTGTGAGAAAGTTGGACAAAGCATTTCACTATGGAGAGTAGTATTATTATTAACTCTTTTGAATTCTATCAGCATTTTCTTTGTATGATGGTAAAAGTTAAGGCTCTATAGAAGGTTCTGTTTGTATGAGGGTAAAAGTTCAGGCTCTATACAAAGTTTGATTCTATGGGGTTTGTGAGGCAAGAACCAGACCCATAGATATTAAAGATCTCTCTATATGCTTCTGGGTAAAACTAGGCTGTGGTTACCTAGCAGGTGGATCTCGTCGATGATGAGGATGGCTACTTTCTGGACGTAGCTGCGGTTCTGCCAGGAGCGACTCACGCCGTCCCACTTCTCCGGCGTGGTCACGATCAGGTCGGCCGCGGCGATGGCCCGCATGTCTGGAGTCACATCACCTGTCAGCTCCACGACCCTAGGGACGAGGAGAGAGGGAAGGGAAGGAGGGAGAGAGGGGAGAGAGCGAGAAAGAGACAATAGATGGATGGATAGATACCACGGCTGATGGTCATTGACAGATGTGAATGCAACTGAAATGCACATGGTTATAACCAAGTCTCTCTCACTTCTTCCCCAGTTTTTCCTCTATCCTGATCTTCCAGTCCTCAATCCTCTCCCTGACCAGAGCTTTCAGAGGGGCAATGTACACCACCTAAGAACACACACAGAGCAAGGATATAAACAGAGAGAAATGTATAGCGATATTGAAAGAGAAAAAGAGAGATGGGGGGCCAGACAGACCTTGGAGGTAGGGTACTGGTTGAAGACTCGGAACATGGCCAACTCGGCAGCGATGGTTTTACCGGAGCCCGTTGGCGCCCCCAGCAGGACGTTGGTGTCGGTGTGGTAGAGCGTGTGGAAGATCTGTGTCTGGATGGGATTGAAGTGGGTGAACTTGTACAGACTCTCATACTCCAGGTTCCCCAGGGCGGTGATGGGCAACGGCTGCAGGTCCAGCAGCTCTGAGAATCCACAGGGCAACATTGAGACAACGTATGGGTACATTTGTCAAGGAAAAAAGACAAAGAAAGGTGTATGTGTGAAGTATGTTGTTTCATCTGTACACCTCTGAGGGTTGGTCTGTCTGTGTTTGTGAGTCTGTTGTACAGTACCAGTATGTGGGGGATGTCTTTCAGGCAGGATGAGGTGTTGGAAGTTGATGATGCAGACAGCCTCTGAGCCCAGCCAGCGGTCTGACACAGCTCTGATGTAGTACTGGGAGGGCATGGGCTCAAAGATAGGGATGGTGAATACCACCTGTTGGGGCTCCCCACTCACCACCTGGAAAACACACACACGATGTAAGTATGACTAGGCTCAACCATATCCACTGATACAGGGTCAGATTTATTCCATAACCATAATGGTTAAGGTTAGAATCAGGGGTCAGGTAATCTGATCCTAGATCTATAGTTAGGGGCAACTTCTGCCTCAAGGGAACACAGGAGAACAAGTGGCTCTCAGACACATTCTAGAAACTAATGGTACCCAGAAACCCACCTGTTTCTTCTGTAGGAGCAGGTACTCTGAATGGTAGATGTGATCGTTGATGGGGTCCTCTACCCACAGCCACCAGGGCTCTCCCACTGAACCATGACACTAAGAGAGGAGAGAGGCAGAGGAGAGAGGAGAGGCAGAGGAAAGGCAGAGGAGAGGCAGAGGAGAGAGGCAGAGGAGAGGCAGAGGAGAGAGGCAGAGGAGAGAGGCAGAGGAGAGAGGCAGAGGAGAGAGGCAGAGGAGAGGCAGAGGAGAGGCAGAGGAGAGAGGCAGAGGAGAGAGGCAGAGGAGAGAGGCAGAGGAGACAGAAGCATGAAGAATTGGTGGCATTAGAAGATCAGAGCACTCCCAGGTTGTTTAACCAGATAGTAGCTAGTAGTACACTGTACTGTGCATCTCTCTACATTTCTCTGCTCTGAGTTGACCCCCTGTAGAACACTCTGCTGTGGAAACAACTGCTGGCTGGCCAACAGACACAGGTCCAGGAGACTGCTTTATGACACATGGAGAGAGGAGACAGTCCAGTTCCCACAGACAAACACACTAAAACAACAGCTATAATGTCATCTTCTGGCCTGGTCCCTAGCCCTCTTGTGTAAATGTCTAAAGATATCAGGGAAACTACTCTTGATTAGGGCTAGGAGTTATTCCCAACCATGTGACCTGAACCAGGAACAATTCTGGGTCCTACTCAAAACACTAAAGGGAGTGGGGAACCACGCATTAATATTAGAAAACGACATCCAACTCCTGTCTGTTTCCCAATTAGAATGAGTCATTTTCCTGGAGTCCGTGGCTTGGGTTAGAGTTAGGGAGAAGGAGATCTCATGTGCCTCTACATGTGTCGTGGCTAGCTTGCGTGTGTACATATGCAGCAGGGATCACTGGCTAAGCTGGGGGTGTTCCATAACAACTCTCCCATGAGCAGAGCATGCATCGCTAATCACACAAACATTCATCTTCATACACAGCCTGGCTACAACGGGCCTCCGATTCCACCCTGACTCCCTCACAAACTACAGGAGTCATCTGCCTCAATGATGTACTCCAATCACCATAGAGATCCTATAGCCTAATTCGCAATTCAATGATGTACTGTATATTCCCTCCATTGGACATGGCTCTACTTACGGACAGCAGACTTGGGTTCAAACGGCATTTGAAATCTTTCAGATACTTAGCTGTTTTTGATTGATCTTGCCTGGCGCAATAGAACCAATAGAATAGTCCCAAAAGTGGAAAACACCGTCCATCTGACACACCAGGCAGGCTCAAGCAAATGTAGTATAAAATCCGCAGGATAATACAGTGAGGGAAAAAAGTATTTGATCCCCTGCTGATTTTGTACGTTTGCCCACTGACAAAGAAATTATCAGTCTATAATTTTAATGGTAGGTTTATTTGAACAGTGAGAGACTGTTAGAAATTGTTAGAAATTGATTTGCATTTTAATGAGGGAAATAAGTATTTGACCCACTCTCAATCAGAAAGATTTCTGGCTACCAGGTGTCTTTTATACAGGTAACGAGCTGAGATTAGGAGCACACTCTTAAAGGGAGTACTCCTAATCTCAGCTTGTTACCTGTATAAAAGACACCTGTCCACAGAAGCAATCAATCAATCAGAACTCTCCACCATGGCCAAGACCAAAGAGCTCTCCAAGGATGTCAGGGACAAGATTGTAGACCTACACAAGGCTGGATTGGGTTACAAGACCATCGCCAAGCAGCTTGGTGAGAGTTGGTGCGATTATTCGCAAATGGAAGAAACACAAAAAACTGTCAATCTCCCTCGGCCTGGGTCTCCATGCAAGATCTCACCTCGTGGAGTTACAATGATTATGAGAATGGTGAGGAATCAGCCCAGACCTACACGGGAGGATCTTGTCAATGATCTCAAGGCAGCTGGGACCATAGTCACCAAGAAAACAATTGGTAACGCACAACGCCGTGAAGGACTGAAATCCTGCAGCGCCCGCGAGGTCCCCCTGTTCAAGAAAGCACATATACATGCCAGTCGGAAGTTTGCCAATGAACATCTGAACGATTCAGAGGACAACTGGGTGAAAGAGTTGTGGTCAGATGAGACCAAAATGGAGCTCTTTGGCATCAACTCAACAAGCCGTCTTTGGAGGAGGAGGAATGCTGCCTATGACCCCAAGAACACCATCCCCACCGTCAAACATGGAGGTGGAAACATTATGCTTTGGGGGTGTTTTTCTGCTAAGGGGACAGGACAACTTCACCACATCAAAGGGATGATGGACAGGGCCATGTACCGTCAAATCTTGGGTGAGAACCTCCGTCCCTCAGCCAGGGCATTGAAAATGGGTCGTGGATGGTTATTCCAGCATGACAATGACCCAAAACACACGGCCAAGGCAACAAAGGAGTGGCTCAAGAATAAGCACATTAAGGTCCTGGAGTGGCCTAGCCAGTCTCCAGACCTTAATCCCATAGAAAATCTGTGGAGGGAGCTGAAGGTTCGAGTTGCCAAACGTCAGCCTCAAAACCTTAATGACTTGGAGAAGATCTGCAAAGAGGAGTGGGACAAAATCCCTCCTGAGATGTGTGCAAACCTGGTGGCCAACTACAAGAAACGTCTGACCTCTGTGATTGCCAACAAGGGTTTTGCCACCAAGTACTTAGTCATGTTTTGCAGAGGGGTCAAATACTTATTTCCCTCATTAAAATGCAAATCAATTTATAACATTTTTGACATGCGTTTTTCAGGATTTTTTTGTTGTTATTCTGTCTCTCACTGTTCAAATAAACCTACCATTCAAATTATAGATCATAGATAGATAATTTCTTTGTCAGTGGGCAAACATACAAAATATGCAGGGGATCAAATATTGTTTTCCCTCACTGTATTACAAGAAGGTGATTCACCTAAACACTGATCTAGAATCAGCCATCTTCCATTTATATAAACCTTCATTTGAACCATTCAAAGAAAAGAAGAGCCCTTCAACCAGTACTTGGGATGTGGACTAACACTTCCAGAGGTGGGAATCTGACGCTGCAGGGTTGTTTCAGCAGCTGGCTGCTCCTCCTTGTAGAACAGAGGTGAGATTCCCACTTTTCACTCATTACTCCACCCCCCCCCCACTGGCTGGAGGAGGAGAGGAGCAGGGCCACTGGGGGAGAGGACAGCTCCATACTGACAGACCACTGACACTTCACACTAACACATTTCTACTGTTAGCAGCATTTTGACACACTTAAAGAGTGCTCTTATAATGTCTACTGTTTGTGTACTGTGTGTGTGTGTGTGTGTGTGTATGTGTGTGAGTGAGTGACGGAGAGAGAGAGAGAAAGAGAGACATCGAGGTCATCCTAGGTGAGGTCGACCTGGTTACCTGGTCGTGCCACTGGAAGTCGGGGGTGATCTGGAGGCGGACCCTGAGCACAGTGCGTGTGATTGGTTGGATGGTGGCCTCCATAAGTATGGAAGGGATCTGGTGGACACACTGCTTCACCTTCAACCCGATGTTCACGTGGTGAAGCATGTGACCTGGGACACACAGAGGGGAGTGGTGCTACTACAGCACGCTGCATGCACACACACACGCACACAGCTCTACAGAACACAATAGAATTCATGTCTAATTTGGTAGTATACCACACTTGGCCCAGTATGGTCTCACCTATCTCGTCCTTCTGCATATCTTTCAGTTTGTCCACAGTGAGTTTCTTCTCCTCCAGACGGGCCAGCACGTTGTGAGGCAGGATGGAGAACTGTCTCAGGGGGTGAGCGAAGCCCCACAGACGCTTGTCTATCACTTTACACAGGTTGAGCAGGCGGTAGGTCATGGCAGGCCAGCGTTTCCTCAGAGCAATCTCAAACAGAGCCCTGACGATACGAGCTGCGTTCTACACAGGGACGAAATACACACACACAGTTACAATTTGAGTGGCGTTCTATAGTAGAAAAACAAGGACAGACCGATTGGAATCACAATTGGAATAGTGTATAACAACAGGTGTAAAAAGACAGACAGGCTACAGCCAGACTTAGAGCAGTGTTCTACAATGGGTACAGCAGGACAGAGAGAGTCATGCAGAGACTGAAATAATCCATCAAGATGTAGGACGATTAATCATGTCTGATCGAGAGCCGCGGGACTGGTATGATCAGGCTCTGTTCTGAAACATGGGTCAGGCCTAGCTGTGCGCTGATGGATTGTTCATGTCTGTCCTGACAGATGGGTCAGGTGGTTGGCGCTGCTCGCTGATAAACTGATCAGATCTGACGTGACTGGGCTCTGATTGATTTGGCCAGGTGTTAATGACATGATGGATTGGTAGAGTCTGGCCGTGCTGGGATGGATTTGTTGGGCCTGGCTCTGTTGTGATGGATAAATCGTGGCGAGGCTGCTATCTGTGATAGATTGGTCAGGTCTGCTTGTGTCCGGAACATGTGGTTGAGTGGGAGGATGGACAGAGACAGGCAGGCAGACATAGAGACAGGCATATAGATAGGCAGAGACACAGAAACACCAGCTGGGCCAGATGTTGGTCTGCTGCTGGTTAAAAGGCCACTAGGGCAACCGCACTCCTACATCAAACCCTCTGGAGAGAAAACCCTACACTCACACCCTTACTGAGCCTACACTCACACCCTTACTGAGCCTACACTCACACCCTTACTGAGCCTACACTCACACCCTTCCTGAGCCTACACTCACACCCTTCCTGAGCCTACACTCACACCCTTACTGAGCCTACACTCACACCCTTCCTGAGCCTACACTCACACCCTTCCTGAGCCTACACTCACACCCTTCCTGAGCCTACACACACACCCTTACTGAGCCTACACTCACACCCTTCCCGAGCCTACACACACACCCTTACTGAGCCTACACTCATACTCCAGATAACAACCAACAGCCAAAACACATCAGGCCTCACAGTCCGAGTCACAGCACCAACATAGTCAATCTCAATAATCTCCCTGGTTGGAACTAACTTCATGATTAAGCTGCCTTCCTTCTCCAGATATTTTGTGTCCGTGTGTCTTTAAGAGCATGCAGTAAACACAGTTCAACTGTGGTCTCAGGTCTCTCAGCGCTCATGTACAATAATCTACTCTCTCAGGAGAACTCCTGGTGTCCTGCGGTCAAGTGCACCGGCCTGCAGAACAGCTCTATCATCCAGTTGCTAAAGCCATTGAGGACTGTGTGTGTATGCATGAGAGACAGGGAGTTAGCCTCTGTCAGTGTGTGTGTGTGTGTGTGTGTGTGTGTGTGTGTGTGTGTGTGTGTGTGTGTGAGAGAGCGAGAGATGGTGAGTCTGCCAGTGGTTGTGAGTGTGCCCACCTATATGTATGTATGCAACTTCATCTCTGTGCTTATGTGTGTGTGTCTTTGTTGATGTGTAGTGGCAGTATCATACGGCAGCAGGACCTATCAGTCCTCAGTCTGGATTAACCATCAGATCCCCTCTATTCCACTATGGCTGCCTGCCTCCCGGCCACAGCCATCAAACCGGCTGCACATCTGAAATCGGGCAAAATAGGAGCAAAGAGGGAATTTGCTGTGAACAATTCCAAATATTCAGCCACATGGAATCAGTTACCGTGGAAAACCATGGATAGATGGGTTCAGCAGAGGATGGGAAGAGGGGATGGGATGTGGGATGGGGGCTCCAAATGCAAAAAAGATTCCAGGCTATCAGTCACTGTGAAATATGCACCAGCCAAACATATTACTTTCCATCAGATATATCAAAGCATTTGATTTTCATAAAGAGCATAATGCAGAGATGCCGGCATGGCAGATTAACTGTGACAGTTCATGAAAGCCTCATGATCCCTCTGAAACAATGGAGATGCTGGTACAAACAGGAAACCCGTTTATGGATGTGTATGATATGATTCGTTAAGACACTCTTTCTAAACCCCCATCAGTACACCAGTATGATTGAAACATTCTGCTCTAGGACGCGGACGTGCTGCTGACTGAGGGAAGGGGAAGTCTAGGCAGGGGCTGCATGTGTTGGGGTAAGGGAGTCTGTACCCCTGTGTCCCCCTGGCAGGGGACACTGGGGTACAGCTGGACCCCTCATAGGGGCTAGGCTGGCTCAGTTTGGGGTAGAAGCAGAGTATGTACACATGTTGAAGTTTCTTCAGGTATGGTTCAGTTTGTATGAGTGTGTGTATGTGAGAAACAGATGGAGAAAGAGCATACAGTGGGGCAAAAGTCAGCCACCAATTGTGCAAGTTCTCCCACTTAAAAAGATGGGAGAGGCCTGTATTTTCATCATAGGTACACTTCAACTAAAAAAATCTAAAAAATCACATTGTAGGATTTTTAATGAATTTATTTGCTAATTATGGTGGAAAATAAGTATTTGGTCACCTACAAACAAGCAAGATTTCTGGCTCTCACAGACCTGTAACTCCTTCTTTAAGAGGCTCCTCTGTCCTCCACTCGTTACCTGTATTAATGGCACCTGTTTGAACTTGTTATCAGTATAAAAGACACCTGTCCACAACCTCAAACAGTCACACTCCAAACTCCACTATGGCCAAGACCAAAGAGCTGTCAAAGGACACCAGAAACAAAATTGTAGACCTGCAACAGGCTGGGAAGACTGAATCTGCAATAGGTAAGCAGCTTGGTTTGAAGAAATCAACTGTGGGAGCAATTATTAGGAAATGGAAGACATACAAGACCACTGATAATCTCCCTCGATCTGGGGCTCCACGCAAGATCTCACCCCGTGGGGTCAAAATTATCACAAGAACGGTGAGCAAAAATCCCAGAACCACACGGGGGGACCTAGTGAATGACCCGCAGAGAGCTGGGACCAAAGTAACAAAGCCTACCATCAGTAACACACTACGCCGCCAGGGACTCAAATCCTGCAGTGCCAGACGTGTCCCCCTGCTTAAGCCAGTACATGTCCAGGCCCATCTGAAGTTTGCTAGAGAGCATTTGGATGATCCAGAAGAAGATTGGGAGAATGTCATATGGTCAGATGAAACCAAAATATAACTTTTTGGTAAAAACTCAACTCGTCGTGTTTGGAGGACAAAGACTGCTGAGTTGCATCCAAAGAACACCATACCTACTGTGAAGCATGGGGGTGGAAACATCATGCTATGGGGCTGTTTTTCTACAAAGGGACCAGGACGACTGATCCGTGTAAAGGAAAGAATGAATGGGGCCATGTATCGTGAGATTTTGAGTGAAAACCTCCTTCCATCAGCAAAGGCATTGAAGATGAAACGTGGCTGGGTCTTTCACACCGCCCGGGCAACGAAGGAGTGGCTTCGTAAGAAGCATTTCAAGGTCCTGGAGTGGCCTAGCCAGTCTCCAGATCTCAACCCCATAGAAAATCTTTGGAGGGAGTTGAAAGTCCATGTTGCCCAGCAACAGCCCCAAAACATCACTGCTCTAGAGGAGATCTGCATGGAGGAATGGGCCAAAATACCAGCAACAGTGTGTGAAAACCTTGTGAAGACTTACAGAAAACGTTTGACCTCTGTCATTGCCAACAAAGGGTATATAACAAAGTATTGAGATAAACTTTTGTTATTGACCAAATACTTATTTTCCATCATAATTTGCAAATAAATTCATTAAAAAGTCTACAATGTGATTTTCTGGATTTTTTTCCCTCATTTTGTCTGCCATAGTTGAAGTGTACCTATGATGAAAATGACAGGCCTCTCATCTTTTTAAGTGGGAGAACTTGCACAATTGGTGGCTGACTAAATACTTTTTTGCCCCACTGTATGTGTGTGTGTAGTGTGTGGTGCTGTGCCTGTAACCCACCTGTGCTACGTAGGACAGGTCTGAGATGAGGGAGAAGCTGTCCACCTCTCCCCGGCCGATGTAGGTCTGCAGTAGGATGTTGATCTTGCCGTATCCGTTCTCCACTCCGCCTGCAGCAGGCAGCTCACAGTAGTTACACAGCATCTGCTCTAGTTCCTCCATCTCCTCATCACGCACCTTGAAAAACACACACACACACACACACACACACACACACACACACACACACACAGTCAGGAGCACTTCCACCTGGGTACTCAAACTATATCAAGACCTTGCTATACTGTTTAGCAGGTGTCCCGCAGCAGTCTATAATGTGTGATGAGTGACCTCTCAGTGTGACCTGTGACCTCTCACCTTGACCTGTTCAAACTCCTCGGCCTTGGAGACGATGCTGAGGATGTCAGCCTCTGTCTTCTGGGAGTTGAACAGCTCATTGAACGTCTGCATGGAGGAGGAGGTAGACAAACACAAACATGACATAAGGAACAGCCGTTATCTAGTTGTATATTGCATGTTACTGTACCATCATCCATGATGAGTTTATTTGTAGATATTACCATGCCATATTACACCTACACAGAAGGGTATATACAGTGCCTTGCGAAAGTATTCGGCCCCCTTGAACTTTGCGACCTTTTGCCACATTTCAGGCTTCAAACATAAAGATATAAAACTGTATTTTTTTGTGAAGAATCAACAACAAGTGGGACACAATCATGAAGTGGAACGACATTTATTGGATATTTCAAACATTTTTAACAAATCAAAAACTGAAAAATTGGGCGTGCAAAATTATTCAGCCCCCTTAAGTTAATACTTTGTAGCGCCACCTTTTGCTGCGATTACAGCTGTAAGTTGCTTGGGGTATGTCTCTATCAGTTTTGCACATCGAGAGACTGACATTTTTTCACATTCCTCCTTGCAAAACAGCTCGAGCTCAGTGAAGTTGGATGGAGAGCATTTGTGAACAGCAGTTTTCAGTTCTTTCCACAGATTCTCGATTGGATTCAGGTCTGGACTTTGACTTGGCCATTCTAACACCTGGATATGTTTATTTTTGAACCATTACATTGTAGATTTTGCTTTATGTTTTGGATCATTGTCTTGTTGGAAGACAAATCTCTGTCCCAGTCTCAGGTCTTTTGCAGACTCCATCAGGTTTTCTTCCAGAATGGTCCTGTATTTGGCTCCATCCATCTTCCCATCAATTTTAACCATCTTCCCTGTCCCAGCTGAAGAAAAGCAGGCCCAAACCATGATGCTGCCACCACCATGTTTGACAGTGGGGATGGTGTGTTCAGCTGTGTTGCTTTTACGGCAAACATAACGTTTTGCATTGTTGCCAAAAAGTTCAATTTTGGTTTCATCTGACCAGAGCACCTTCTTCCACATGTTTGGTGTGTCTCCCAGGTGGCTTGTGGCAAACTTTAAACAACACTTTTTATGGATATCTTTAAGAAATGGCTTTCTTCTTGCCACTCTTCCATAAAGGCCAGATTTGTGCAATATACGACTGATTGTTGTCCTATGGACAGAGTCTCCCACCTCAGCTGTAGATCTCTGCAGTTCATCCAGAGTGATCATGGGCCTCTTGGCTGCATCTCTGATCAGTCTTCTCCTTGTATGAGCTGAAAATTTAGAGGGACGGCCAGGTCTTGGTAGATTTGCAGTGGTCTGATACTCCTTCCATTTCAATATTATCGCTTGCACAGTGCTCCTTTGGATGTTTAAAGCTTGGGAAATCTTTTTGTATCCAAATCCGGCTTTAAACTTCTTCACAACAGTATCTCGGACCTGCCTGGTGTGTTCCTTGTTCTTCATGATGCTCTCTGCGCTTTTAACGGACCTCTGAGACTATCACAGTGCAGGTGCATTTATACGGAGACTTGATTACACACAGGTGGATTGTATTTATCATCATTAGTCATTTAGGTCAACATTGGATCATTCAGAGATCCTCACTGAACTTCTGGAGAGAGTTTGCTGCACTGAAAGTAAAGGGGCTGAATAATTTTGCACGCCCAATTTTTCAGTTTTTGATTTGTTAAAAAAGTTTGAAATATCCAATAAATGTCGTTCCACTTCATGATTGTGTCCCACTTGTTGTTGATTCTTCACAAAAAAATACAGTTTTATATCTTTATGTTTGAAGCCTGAAATGTGGCAAAAGGTCGCAAAGTTCAAGGGGGCTGAATACTTTCGCAAGGCACTGTATACCTGGTTACAATAATATAATACATTGGAGTAAACCAGGCACGAGGAACACCTTTCTGATATTGAGTTGCAGCCTCAATTTGTCGGGGCATGGACTCCACAAGATGATGAAAGCTTTCCACAGGGATGCTGGCCCATGTTAATTGAAATGCATTCCACCTTATGAAGCTGGTTGATAGAATGCCAAGAGTTTGCAAACCTGTCATCAAGGCAAAGACTTGCTACTTTGAAGAATCTAAAATATATTTTGCTTTGTTGAACACTTTTTTGGTTACTACACGATCCCATGTGTTATTTCATAGTTTTGATGTCTTCACTATTATTCTACAATGTAGAAAACAGGAAAAACCCTTGAATCAATAGCTGTGTTCAAACCTTTGACTGGTACTGTATGTCATGGAAAGAGCAGGTGTTCTTAATATTTTGTACACTCAGTGTACAATACAACATAGTACATATAACATCATATCATGTTATGGAACTCTGGTGTACCTCCATGGTGTTGTATTTGATGTAGAAGTGACTGGCGGTTCTGCCCAGGTCAGTGGAGGCGAAGTATCCTGTCCTCTCCTCGAAGCGGATCATCCTGGCCTTGTCCAGCTTCCTGGCTGCCATCACCACCAGTTCCTTACGATACAGCTCCAGACCTGGGTCCATCTAACACAGAGACAGAACAGTTTAACCCTGCCATCACCACCAGTTCCTTACGATACAGCTCCAGACCTGGGTCCATCTAACAGAGACAGAACAGTTTAACCCTGCCATCACCACCAGTTCCTTATAGTACCACTCCAGACCTGGGTACATCTAACACAGAGAGCTAGATAATAAGAGAGTGTACAGTCGAGTGTGTACACGTGTGTGTGTGTGTGTGTATGTGTATGTGTGTGTGTGTGTGTGTGTGTGTGTGTGTGTGTGCACATGCATGCGTGTGTACCTGGTAGGCCTTGTGGTTGATCCCGTAGGCCAGAGGGTTGGCTCTCATGCGGATGTACAGGTAGGTGTAACTCAGCCACCTCACTGCTTCCTCCACGTTAGTCACAGTTCCTAGTGATACCTGCAGAGAGAGGGAGAAAGAGAGATCAATAACATCACATTCACCTTCAGTCATTTCAGCCACCTAGCAGCACCTGGTGGAGATTCCACACTCAGCATTGAATCCTTCTCAATAAGTCCTCATTGAATCCTTGAGGTGTGTGCCATCTAGTGGTGACTTATTGTACTGTGTTTATTTTGTGAAAAGGGCATTGGATGGAGATGAGAAGAGAACATGATTGAAGGGGGCCAGTTAGGCATCTGCTGTCAAACACAGATCGCTGTGAAATATCTTTACACTGAAGAAAAATATTGTTAACTTTCATTTGGTCTACCAGCTTCAAACAGCTGTAAAAACAATAGTTTTGGTTATTGAAAATGCGATTTAGATGGTACAATGATTCCCTACACTATTTAGTGCTTGTTTTCTCACAAACTGAAATTTGAGCGAAGTTTAACATTTTAGCAACCAGGAAATGACAGAGCGATCTCCACTAGATAAAACAGCCACAAAGTCATTACAGCTTTCCCAGTTTGACAACCGATGCCCCTTCGGCGGGAGAAATCAATAGGCCAATATCACAGCCAATCACAACACTGGTGGGTAAGTAATACTGTGAAACACTAACATTTTCCACTATTAGCGCCATATATACTATGGGCATTTTCTGAAATTACCTTGATAAATAAAATGTGCCTTTTAGAGGAATATTTACCTTGGATAGAACTATTTTACTATAAGGTAAGGTTTGTTTTAGTTTTTTTATTCATTACTCACATTGTTTGCAGAGGAAAAGTACATTTGGACTGTTCTAGCATCTTCAAAGTGCGCCTAGGCGGAAATATTTGTTGACTTTAAATTTGTATTTTTTTGGCGTAGCGGCAATGATTTTGCCATGGTGCAGCGCCACAGCTAAATGACTGCAGTGGAAACACTGATATGATTGTTAAAAGGTAGAGGTCCTGAAGATGTGTGATTGTGGATAAGCTATATTATTGACGGTGGCGTGTGTGTCCCTACCTCAGCGTTAAGGTTGTCAGCCATGGTCTCTAGGAACTGGCTCTCTATGGGGTTCTGCTGGGTGAGCAGGGTGAGGTAGTGGCTCAGCTTGTCATGTGCCGTGATGATGGTGCCCTCGCCGTACTTGTCGAACTGGGGCCGCCCGGCACGCCCGAAGATCTGCATCACATCCAGGATGCCCAGGTCTACCAGGGTACCACGCTTAGCATCGTAGATTTGGGTGCCCTGTTGTTACCACGGGAACAAGAGAGGCCGGATATGAGTGGCTTTGGAGAGATAATACAGTCCTAATGAGGCAAACGTCTGCGTGTTTTAGTACAAACACCTACACGGACTTACCGTCTTCTAAGAGTGAAGGGCACATGATACAGACTTACAAGTTCATACCTTAATCTAGGGTTGCACATTTTGGGGAAAATTCAGAGGTGGAAACTTTCTGTGGGAATATATAGGAATTAACGGGAATATATGTGAATTAACAGAAATATATGCAAATTAATATTATTACCAATTAAATGTAGATGTTTTTTGCATTGGATATATTTACCATATCATATGGAGACAAACATAAACCTTTTACCTTATCATAAGTAGACATAATTGCAAATAAATAAATCTTTCCAATAAAAAAAATAAAAAATAAAAAAAATAAATTGTTACGAACTGAACTTTAATTAAATGAGTTGATTCTTCACATGGGATGATTTCACTTAACAACAAAAGGGATTATTGAATGATCCCCATTGATCCATCACATGATAACCAAAGCTTTAGTTTCTAGACTGTCTTCCTCTCAGGCTTCGACGTCTTCTCCCTGGACATCCTCAATGTTGAACATCAGACTCTGAGACCTCATCTTCACTGTCACTATCCAACCTTGTTGAGGATGGCTCATTGTCAGGTTCAAAAAGCCTCACATTTGGCAACCAATTTTTTTACCTTTGTATTGGTCAGCCTGTTGCGTGCTTTGGTGTGTGTGTTCCCAAACAAGGACCAGTTGCGCTCTGAGGCAGCTGATGTTGGTGGGATTTGGAGGACGATGGAGGCAAAAGGGGAAAGAGCCTCAGATCCACAAAGTCCCTTCCACCAGGTGGCTGATGAGATGTTGGCACGACTGTCATACTGCATCTCAATCCCAAAGCCCTTGCTTGGAAGTGTACTTCGCCAGACTGCTAAGAACTGTGCCCTCATCCAGGCCAAGGTGGCGAGACACGGTAGTGATGACACCATAGGCCTTGTTGATCTCTGCACCAGACAGGATGCTCTTGCCAGCGTACTTGGGGTCCAACATGTACACTGCGGTGTGTATGGGCTTCAGGCAGAAGTCTTCATGGTTTTTGATGTATTTCAGAACTGCAGTTTCCTCTGCTCGGAGCAACAGTGAAGTGGGCAGGGCAGTGCAGATTTCTTCCCTTACATCTGCAAGCAGAGTCTGAACATCAGACAGGATGGCATGTCCCCCTCAATCCATGCAATGGCTACTGATATAGGTTTCAGGAGATTCAGGCTGCTTACCACTCTCCCAAAATAAATCATTCAGGAGGATCCTCTTGATGGCAGACTGAGGTGGCCATTTCTTGGAAAGACTCCTTTCCCTCCAGGAGACTGTCAAATATGATGACAACACCACCCCAACGGGTGTTCTTGGGCAGTTTCAATGTGGTGCTCTTATTCTTCTCGCTTTAGGTAGATTGCTGCTATAACTAGATGACCCTTCACATTTATTTATTTTTTTATTTTACCTTTATTTAACCAGGCAAGTCAGTTAAGAACAAATTCTTATTTTCAATGACGGCCTGGGAACAGTGGGTTAACTGCCTGTTCAGGGGCAGAACGACAGATTTGTACCTTGTCAGCTCGGGGGTTTGAACTCGCAACCTTCCGGTTACTAGTCCAACACTCTAACCACTAGGCTACCCTGCCGCCCCATAGAGTTGAAGTCGGAAGTTTACATACACCTTAGCCAAAAAACATTCAACTCAGTTTTTCACAATTCCTGACATTTAATCCTAGTAAATATTCCCTGTTTTAGGTCAGTTAGGATCACCACTTTATTTTAAGAATGTGAAATGTCAGAATAATAGTAGAGAGAAATATTTATTTCAGCTTTCATCACATTCCCAGTGGGTCAGAAGTTTACATACGCTCAATTAGTATTCGGTATGCATTGCCTTTAAATTGTTTAACTTGGGTCAAACATTTCAGGTTGCCTTCCACAAGCTTCCCACAATAAGTTGGGTGAATTTTGGCCCATTCCTCCTGACAGAGCTGGTGTAACAGTCAGGTTTGGCCACCTTGTTCGCACATGCTTTTTCAGTTCTGCCCACAAATTCTCTATGGGATTGAGGTCAGGGCTTTGTGATGGCCACTCCAATACCTTGACTTTGTTGTCCTTAAGCCATTTTGCCACAACTTTGGAAGTATGCTTGGGGTCATTGTCCATTTGGAAGACTCATTAGCGACCAAGCTTCAACTTCCTGACGCAGTCTCCTCGTGGAGTGCAATGTAATCGGCCAAAAATGCCGATAACCGTTTGTTATGAAATCGGCCCTAATTAATCGGCCATTCCAATTAATCAGTTGAACTCTACTGCACATGTGATGGAAGAATGCACTGTGCATGAAGAGGGTTGCAATTCCATTGAATTGGGGATCGTTTAACCAAAATATGCCACAAGACCTAGAATTGTCTTGTGTGTATCCCACAAAAAAAGGTTCATTATCATAAGCTAAGTTCTTTGATGAATTTAAGCAAAATTCCCCAAATTCCCGGGCTTGACTTCCCATGGAAAATTTCAGACCCTTTGTAACCCTACTTCTAATCAGACCGAAAAACTCCCTCGCACATACAAACTAACAAACTACCACAAGCACACTCACCCAATGCCAGTAAGCATTTTGTTGGACAGTGTATACCATGTGTATCCTGTTCATACGACTAGCGGGACCTGAAACGCACGCGCGCGCACAAACCGACCTTGATGATGACAGCGTGTGCAGGCAGGTTGACTCCCCAGGCCAGTGTGGCAGTACAGCACAGAACCTTGAGGTAACCCCTGGAGAACATGCTCTCCATCAGGCTACGGTCAGCACGCAGCATCCCAGCGTGGTGGATCCCAAAACCATCTGGGAACATCTCCTTCATCTGCTTGTTCCTGGAACGCTGGATCTGGGGGAGAGAAGGAAAGAGAGGGAACAGTCAGAGGTGGGAGGGAAGGAGAGAGAGAACACAATCAGGAGGGAAAGAGAGAGAGGGAGGGAACAGTCAGAGGTGGGAGGGAAGGATCGAGAGAACACAATCAGGAGGGAAAGAGAGAGAGGGAGGGAACAGTCAGAGGTGGGAGAGAAGGAGAGAGAGAACACAATCAGGAGGGAAGGAGAGAGAGGGAACAGTCAGAGGTGGGAGAGAAGGATCGAGAGAACACAATCAGGAGGGAAGGAGAGAGAGGGAGGGAACAGTCAGAGGTGGGAGAGAAGGAGAGAGAGAACACAATCAGGAGGGAAAGAGAGAGAGGGAACAGTCAGAGGTGGGAGGGAAGGAGAGAGAGAACACAATCAGGAGGGAAGGAGAGAGAAGGAACAGTCAGAGGTGGGAGGGAAGGAGAGAGAGAACACAATCAGGGGGGAAGGAGAGAGAGGGAACAGTCAGAGGTGGGAGGGAAGGAGAGAGAGAACACAATCAGGAGGGAAGGAGAGAGAGGGAACAGTCAGAGGTGAGAGGGAACAGTCAGAGGTGGGAGGGAAGGAGAGTGAGGGAACAGTCAGATGTGGGAGGGAAGGAGAGAGAGAACACAATCAGGAGGGAAGGAAAGAGAGAACCAATCAGCACAGCCTGGGTATGTAGAAGAGAGGGAGAAGGATGGAGAGGGAGTATTGCTTTAAGTACTTTGGCATTGCTGACGACCTCCAAGCTTTATGTCTGTGTCCTTACTCAGACCTAACTCCCCACTGCAGATGCTAGAGGGCACCATCAAGGTGTCCAGACTACTACCCAATAATCACACATCTGTAGAGTCGTTCAGACAGATCTATAAAACAGCTGTTGTATTGATCCTGCTGGGCCAGTATCAGTCAGTGTCCTTTAGTACCTGATAAAACACTGCAACCCTAAGTTGAGGTTTTATTTCAGTTTTAATAGCGGCTTCACTGTTAGTTTAAGGATCAGTAATTTAACTGAAGGCAACTACATTTTTTTTTTTTACCCTTGTTTCAAGTATAGACATATGCAGCACATACACACACACATTCACACACACACACAGCTGATTGAGATGTGTGTGTGTTGACAGGCAGAGAGGTGAGGTGGTGACCTGGCCAGGCAGTAATAATGGCCTGCTCATCAGACAGCTTTATCTCTCACTGGACAACTAAATGGAGGTCAGAGAGAGAGCACAGAGGAAAAAGCCCATTATAGCTAGCATCTGTCTGAGTGTGTGTGTGTGTGTGTGTGTGTGTGTGTGTGTGTGTGTGTGTGTGTGTGTGTGTGTGTGTGTGTGTGTGTGTGTGTGTGTGTGTGTGTGTGTGTGTGTGTGTGTGTGTGTGTGTGTGTGTGTGTGTCTGTGTGTGTGTGTGTGTGTGTGTGTGTGTGGTTGAGGGAGAGAAAGTGTTTCTGTGTCTACAGTACATGGGCCAAATTGCACATTGACTCCCACTCTAATTTAAATACCAACTGTGTTTCCTGAACACCTGATTTACTTAACAAAAGGCGCATCTCAATAGGTGGTCCAGGTACGTCATGATAAGTGCGGGGGTTGGCCTTCTTTTGTTCTCTAGTGCCCCTCTATTGTTCCTCAAGCAAGGGGGAGGCCGATGACATCACAGATTCCCATTAAACTCCTTGAATGCCCTACTCCTTGGACTTTGCAGTTGTGCCTAAAAAACACATTTGTGCTCAAAACATGTATATATTTTTTACTCTTTAGTGTGTGTCCTTAGGATATCGCTTTTCAACAGTACAAGTTCAAAAATGGCTGAAGGACGTCTTTAACAAGTGGCTCTTCACAAACAAGGCTTTTCTTCAAACTATTATTTACAGACGATGAATACACTGCTTATCTGAACGAGTTCTCCATTCATGTTCCTCAACCACCTTACCTACTAGACCCTCACAACAGTGTGTGTCTAAGAAAGTATCCCTGTGGAGAATGTCTTTCAATAAACATCATGTATGCTAATGTAGTATAGGGGTATTACACTATCTGGTCAGTTTATTATGTACACCAACCCCGTTCGCGAAAATGGTTCGCTCCTACAGACAGTGAGTCAAGTGGCCTTGGCCTGCGATATAATGCAGGCATACTTGTTCTCAACTGGCCTACCTGGTTAAATAAAGGTGAAATAAAAAAAGGAGGCATTCAGTTACTGTTCAATTGAACTTTAGAATGGGCAAAACTAGTGACCTCAGCGACTTTGAGCGCGGTATGATAGTCGGTGCCAGGCGTGCAGCTTCCAGTATCTCAGAAACGGCCGGCCTCCTGGGCTTTTCACGCAGGAAGGCAGTCCTGTGGGTGAACACAGCTCGTTGACGTGAGGTCAAAGGAGAACGGCAAGAATCGTGCAAGCTAACAGGCAGGCCACAAACAGGCAAATATCTGTGCATTACAACAGTGGTATGCAGAACAGCATCTCGGAACACACAACTTGTCAGTCCTGGTCACGGATTGGCTATTGCAGCAGACGACCACACCAGGTTCCACTCCTATCAGCTAAAAACAAGAAGAAGTGGCTCCAGTGGGCACCAACAATGGACAATTGAGAAGTGGAAAAACATTTCCTTGTCTGACAAATCCCAGTTCCTGTTGCGTCATGCTGATGGCAGTGTCAGGATTTGGTGTTAGCAGCATGACTCCATGTCCCCATCCTGTCAACGGTACAGGCTGGTGGTGGTGGTGGCGTAAAGGTGTGGCGAATGTTTTCCTGGCACACGTTAGGTCTCTTGATACCAATTAGGCAATGTTTCCATGCTCTAAATAATTCAGGCTGTTCTGGAGCTAAAGGGTGGCCCGACCCGGTATTAGATGTGTGTACCTAAGTGTATGTGTGTGTGAGTTTGAGAGAGAGAGAAAGATAGAGTTCCAAAAGTAAGCACGGCTCCATCCAGACACACACACACACCACGGCTCCAACCAGACACACACACCACTACCACGGCTCCAACCAGACACACACACCACTACCACGGCTCCAACCAGACACACACACCACGGCTCCAACCAGACACACACACCACTACCACGGCGAGACAGACAGACAGACAGACAGACAGACAGACAGACAGACAGACAGACAGACAGACAACTACCATGGCTCCAACCAGACAGACAGACAGACAGACCACTACCATGGCTCCAACCAGACAGACCACTACCATGGCTCCAACCAGACAGACAGACAGACAGACCACTACCATGGCTCCAACCAGACAGACCACTACCATGGCTCCAACCAGACAGACAGACAGACAGACCACTACCATGGCTCTAACCAGACAGACCACTACCATGGCTCCAACCAGGCAGACAGACAGACAGACAGACCACTACCCTGGCTCCAACCAGACAGACAGACCACTACCATGGCTCCAACCAGACAGACAGACCACTACCATGGCTCCAACCAGACAGACAGACCACTACCATGGCTCCAACCAGACAGACAGACCACTACCATGGCTCCAGACAGACAACTACCATGGCTCCAGACAGACAGACAGACAGACAGACCACTACCATGGCTCCAACCAGACAGACAGACCACTACCATGGCTCCAACCAGACAGACAGACCACTACCATGGCTCCAACCAGACAGACAGACCACTACCATGGCTCCAACCAGACAGACAGACCACTACCATGGCTCCAACCAGACAGACAGACCACTACCATGGCGACAGACAGACAGACAGACAGACAGACAGACAGACACCACTTCTCCAACTAGACACACAAACACACACCACCACCACGGCTCCAACTAGACACACACACACCACCACGGCTCCAACTAGACACACACACACCACCACCACGGCTCCAACTAGACACACACACACACACACCACCACCACGGCTCCAACTAGACACACCACCACCACGGCTCCAACTAGACACACCACCACCACGGCTCCAACTAGACACACACACACACACACCACCACGGCTCCAACTAGACACACACGCACACACCACCACGGCTACAACTAGACACGCACACACCACCACGGCTCCAACTAGACACACCACCACCACGGCTCCAACTAGACACACACACACACACACCACCACGGCTCCAACTAGACACACACGCACACACCACCACGGCTCCAACTAGACACACACACACCACCACGGCTCCAACTAGACACACACGCACACACCACCACGGCTCCAACTAGACACACCACCACCACGGCTCCAACTAGACACACCACCACCACGGCTCCAACTAGACACACACACCACTACCACTACTCCAACTAGACACACACACACACACCACTACCACGGCTCCAACTCGACACACACACACACACACACACCACACACACACACCACACACACACACACACACACACACACACACACACACACACACACACACACACACACACACACACACACACACACACACACACACACACATACACACACACCACTACCATGGCTCCAACTAGACACACACAGCTCCAACTAGACACACACATGGCTCTAACTAGAGACACACACAGACACACACACACTAGACACACACACACACCACTACCACGGCTCCAACTAGACACACACACCACCACCACGGCTCCAACTAGACACACACACACACACCACTACCACGGCTCCAACTAGACACACACACCACCACCACGGCTCCAACTAGACACACACACACACACCACTACCACGGCTCCAACTAGACACACACACCACTACCACGGCTCCAACTAGACACACACACACCACTACCACGGCTCCAACTAGACACACACCGTTAAGCACAGCCATTGATGTGAATGAACCAGACGGTGTCAATATGACACCGGTTGTATATCATGTTAGGGCTCGGTAAAACTGACATCAAACTCCACACACAATACAACTAGCTAAAAGTCAACTGCCTGTGCAAGTGATATAAAAGCAACATCAACAATTAGTATGCAATGTCCCTGTACAAACATACAGCACATAGCCCTGACTCCATTGGACTGTCCTGTAGCTCTCTACTCTATACTGATGCACTAGGCAGTACTACCATCACTCCATTCTCTGTAATACTGCCAGCTCTTCTGTTATTCAGATCTACATAACTAGCTCCCTCCACCACCGGCCAACAGTAATACCCACGAGCACAACTCAGCAATGAAGTGTTCATTTACTTAGCTAGATTGTGACAGACAGGATGGTTAATTGTAGATTTAATTTGGCCAGCCCTTGATAGTCATAATGTTTGGCCACTTACTTTAACACTGGATGAGCTGAAAGTGTGGGCGGAGGAGCGGAGGAGCTGACGGACTGAGTGGGCGGAGGAGCGGAGGAGCTGACGGACTGAGTGGGCGGAGGAGCGGACGGACTGAGCGGGCGGAGGAGCTGACAGACTGAGCGGGCGGAGGAGCTGACAGACTGAGCGGGCGGAGGAGCTGACAGACTGAGCGGGCGGAGGAGCTGACAGACTGAGCGGGCGGAGGAGCTGACAGACTGAGCGGGCGGAGGAGCTGACAGACTGAGCGGGCGGAGGAGCTGACAGACTGAGCGGGCGGAGGAGCTGACAGACTGAGCGGGCGGAGGAGCTGACAGACTGAGCGGGCGGAGGAGCTGACAGACTGAGCGGGCGGAGGAGCTGACAGACTGAGCGGGCGGAGGAGCTGACAGACTGAGCGGGCGGAGGAGCTGACAGACTGAGCGGGCGGAGGAGCTGACAGACTGAGCGGGCGGAGGAGCTGACAGACTGAGCGGGGGAGGAGCTGACAGACTGAGCGGGCGGAGGAGCTGACAGACTGAGCGGGCGGAGGAGCTGACAGACTGAGTGGGCGGAGGAGCTGACAGACTGAGTGGGCGGAGGAGCTGACAGACTGAGTGGGCGGAGGAGCTGACAGACTGAGTGGGCGGAGGAGCTGACAGACTGAGCGGGCGGAGGAGCTGACAGACTGAGCGGGCGGAGGAGCTGACAGACTGAGCGGGCGGAGGAGCTGACAGACTGAGCGGGCGGAGGAGCTGACAGACTGAGCGGGCGGAGGAGCTGACAGACTGAGTGGGCGGAGGAGCTGACAGACTGAGTGGGCGGAGGAGCTGACAGACTGAGTGGGCGGAGGAGCTGACAGACTGAGTGGGCGGAGGAGCTGACAGACTGAGTGGGCGGAGGAGCTGACAGACTGAGTGGGAAGAGGAGCTGCCACCTACTCACACTCTACTCTTTACCCCCCGCACTTTTTCCCCCCTATCGTTCTTGCTCTTTCTCTCCATTTGTGTGTCTGACCAAAACATTTCTGCTGGGTACAGTACATCCAGTACAGTATTAACAGTATGTAGGTCGATGTATGGGGTGGAGGGGTGTGTGTGTGCATGTGGCATGTGTTTACAGTGTGTTATGTGTTTACATGCGTATGAGTGAGTGAGTGAGTGAGTGAGTGAGTGAGTGAGTGAGTGAGTGAGTGAGTGAGTGAGTGAGTGAGTGAGAGAGTGAGTGAGAGAGAGAGAGAGAGATGAAAGCCAAGCAGCCAGTGTGTGACAGCAGTTCTTTGTTTTCTCAGAGGGACACGGTGGGAGGCACAGCGGAACCACACACTCAACTCAGCCTTTTACAACCTGATGATGTAGCAATTAAACAGGACGATGAGAGAGAGTGGGTTGGTATGCATGACCACGGTTACATGTTAGACCGGTCCCTCAGGCTACCAGACTGCAAATGAGCTTTTACACTAAAATGTGTATTTTCCTTTGCAGTACTTTTCTTTCACCCGTCTGTCTATTTACAGTGCCTTGCGAAAGTATTCGGCCCCCTTGAACTTTGCAACCTTTTGCCACATTTCAGGCTTCAAACATAAAGATATAAAACTGTATTTTTTTGTGAAGAATCAACAACAAGTGGGACACAATCATGAAGTGGAACGACATTTATTGGATATTTCAAACTTTTTTAACAAATCAAAAACTGAAAAATTGGGCGTGCAAAATTATTCAGCCCCTTTACTTTCAGTGCAGCAAACTCTCTCCAGAAGTTCAGTGAGGATCTCTGAATGATCCAATGTTGACCTAAATTACTAATGATGATAAATACAATCCACCTGTGTGTAATCAAGTCTCCGTATAAATGCACCTGCACTGTGATAGTCTCAGAGGTCCGTTAAAAGCGCAGAGAGCATCATGAAGAACAAGGAACACACCAGGCAGGTCCGAGATACTGTTGTGAAGAAGTTTAAAGCCGGATTTGGATACAAAAAGATTTCCCAAGCTTTAAACATCCAAAGGAGCACTGTGCAAGCGATAATATTGAAATGGAAGGAGTATCAGACCACTGCAAATCTACCAAGACCTGGCCGTCCCTCTAAACTTTCAGCTCATACAAGGAGAAGACTGATCAGAGATGCAGCCAAGAGGCCCATGATCACTCTGGATGAACTGCAGAGATCTACAGCTGAGGTGGGAGACTCTGTCCATAGGACAACAATCAGTCGTATATTGCACAAATCTGGCCTTTATGGAAGAGTGGCAAGAAGAAAGCCATTTCTTAAAGATATCCATAAAAAGTGTTGTTTAAAGTTTGCCACAAGCCACCTGGGAGACACACCAAACATGTGGAAGAAGGTGCTCTGGTCAGATGAAACCAAAATTGAACTTTTTGGCATCAATGCAAAACGTTATGTCTGGCGTAAAAGCAGCACAGCTGAACACACCATCCCCACTGTCAAACATGGTGGTGGCAGCATCATGGTTTGGGCCTGCTTTTCTTCAGCAGGGACAGGGAAGATGGTTAAAATTGATGGGAAGATGGATGGAGCCAAATACAGGACCATTCTGGAAGAAAACCTGATGGAGTCTGAACAAGACCTGAGACTGGGACGGAGATTTGTCTTCCAACAAGACAATGATCCAAAACATAAAGCAAAATCTACAATGGAATGGTTCAAAAATAAACATATCCAGGTGTTAGAATGGCCAAGTCAAAGTCCAGACCTGAATCCAATCGAGAATCTGTGGAAAGAACTGAAAACTGCTGTTCACAAATGCTCTCCATCCAACCTCACTGAGCTTGAGCTGTTTTGCAAGGAGGAATGGGAAAAATGTTCAGTCTCTCGATGTGCAAAACTGATAGAGACATACCCCAAGCGACTTACAGCTGTAATCGCAGCAAAAGGTGGCGCTACAAAGTATTAACTTAAGGGGGCTGAATAATTTTGCACGCCCAATTTTTCAGTTTTTGATTTGTTAAAAAAGTTTGAAATATCCAATAAATGTCGTTCCACTTCATGATTGTGTCCCACTTGTTGTTGATTCTTCACAAATAATACAGTTTTATATCTTTATGTTTGAAGCCTGAAATGTGGCAAAAGTTCGCAAAGTTC
Source organism: Oncorhynchus mykiss (assembly GCF_013265735.2). Taxonomy (NCBI): domain Eukaryota; kingdom Metazoa; phylum Chordata; class Actinopteri; order Salmoniformes; family Salmonidae; genus Oncorhynchus; species Oncorhynchus mykiss. The sequence continues at coordinate 25,233,449 of NC_048566.1, read as the reverse complement.
AAGGGGGCAGAATACTTTCGCAAGGCACTGTATCTACAGCACTGTATTACACATCCAGTCATCTTGTGGTTGTCAGTGTTTGAGTGTGTTACCTGTATCCGACTGTGTGTGCGTGTGTTTTCTCTGAGTGTGTTTCTGTCTCATTGCAGTTTATCACTCTTTAGTCTGCGCTATCAGCTTGGGCGTACAGTAGTGACAGATCGTCACGGCAACTCAGACATGTTCATAAGATCATCGCGGTGTAAAAATAGCCCCAAACGAAGGCAAATATAGACATTAATGAGCGCGTTGAGGTCTTGTGTATCGGCAGGCGGGCGGCGTGGAGTCCCAGGTGGCCTAGCGTCTCCGCCGCGTCTGAACGTCTACAGAGCTAAACGCTTCCCTCCGACAGACACCCTGTCAACGCAACAGGACATGAAACCCCATCAAAGATACAGTACAGTGCAGAAGATGAAAGATACACTTCACCACCGCCACACCCCCCCTAGACTCCAGAGAGAGTGAGAGATAAAAAAAAACAAGATGAGGGGGAGAGGAAGAGAGAGGGCTGGATAAGAGAGAAGGAGAGAGACAGTCATCATCCTTTCATCCACATCAATGGGCATCCATCCATCCATCCATTGGAAATGCCTATTTCCTGTCTGCAGTCTACACTAGATCATCAGCACCAACCCCACTAAATGAGGTTGGCCTTCGATACAAGTCAACATCTCAAACTAAAACAAGCAGTAAACCACCCTGTCTACAGCTATTCTGACTCAAACTGGCTCTCAGCACCATACAATAGACCTACAATAGACATACATACTGGTGTAGACACCACTTCACTGACTAGAACAGCTGGCTCAAAAGCCACGATGGACTCATGGCCATGACTCTAAAACAGCTCAATCTGGGTTCACTGGGCTCAAAAGTAATACACTATATAGGGAATAGGGTGCCATTTGGGACTCAACCCAAAAGAGGTGCGGAGGAGAGCTGTCCTATCCTGCTGTACCCTAACCTGGCCACTAGGTGGCTCTTCATCCCCACAGCTGAGCCACTGTACTGTTCTCTGGTGCTGGGTCGCTGTGACAGAGCACCTTTCTTCTCACAGAGAGGACCCATCAAACTGGAGAGGACACGCTAGTGGGCTCCTCAGTATGGGTGGAGTTCTCACACAGGCATACTCACCATGCACTCGTACACTGACACCACACACACACACACACACACATATTACATGTGCACACACATGCGAGAGAACCCTTATCAAAAGTAGTATGGACAGGCCAACAGATGGTCTGACCATTCAAATGTTCCACTTAATGAGAAACGTTGACTCTTTCACTCTGATAGACATGATTTGCATAGACATGATGAACTAGCTCAATAAATAACCATTATTCCAGCAGTACTCTTTATTCTAGTGGCTGCATTAAGATATCCAAGCTAGATTGACAGCCTCTTCAACCCCCGTCAATTAATGAACATTATGAGAGAGAAAATATACTGGAATCACTTTTGACTTTTAAAAGGGAGGATAAATAATGCCAAATTATATAACTGACCTTAGAGGTGCTGTATACTGCACTACATATGCATACGGGAGATTAAAAATCACCTATAAATATTAATGTGGGCAAATTCCCAGCACAAATAAGTCATGCATTATCTCTGTGTGGGCTTAGAGTGGAATCAACCTCGTGCTCCCTTCCCCACTAATACAAGACTGACAGGGGCACGGACAAAGAGACAGACACGAGGACAGCAGGACAATGGAGGAGAGAGCTCAACTACTACTCTGGAGGTCCTTTGCTAACACTTAATTTTATGTTCTGCTTATTAACGTCTTAATAAGGCATTTGTAAATACTTTAACAATTAGAAGACTATAGCGTTTGTTGACATAGCATAAGTACATCTATATGCAATCCATTTATTACGCATAGCTTTAATCTGTATAAACCATGGAACAACCAGCTTTAATCTGTATAAACCATGGAACAACAAGCTTTAATCTGTATAAACCATGGAACAACCAGTTATAATCTGTATAAACCATGGAACAACAAGCTTTAACCTGTATAAACCATGGAACAACCAGCTTTAATCTGTATAAACCATGGAACAACCAGCTTTAACCTGTATAAACCATGGAACAACCAGTTTTAATCTGTATAAACCATGGAACAACGAGCTTTAATCATATACTGTATAAACCATGGAACAACCAGTTTTAATCTGTATAAACCATGGAACAACCAGCTTTAATCTGTATAAACCATGGAACAACGAGCTTTAATCATATACTGTATAAACCATGGAACAACCAGTTTTAATCTGTATAAACCATGGAACAACCAGCTTTAATCTGTATAAACCATGGAACAACCATCTTTAATCATATACCGTATAAACCATGGAACAACCAGCTTTAATCACATGCTGTATAAACCATGGAACAAACAGCTTTAATCATATACTGTATAAACCATGGAACAACCAGCTTTAATCAAATACTGTATAAACCATGGAACAACCAGCTTTAATCTGAATAAACCATGGAACAACAAGCTTTAATCATATACTGTATAAACCATGGAACAACCAGCTTTAATCACATGCTGTATAAACCATGGAACAAACAGCTTTAATCATATACTGTATTAACCATGGAACAACCAGCTTTAATCAAATACTGTATAAACCATGGAACAACCAGCTTTAATCATATGCTGTATAAACCATGGAACAACCAGCTTTAATCATATAATGCATAAACCATAGAACAACGAGCATTAATCTGTATAAACCATGGAACAACAAGCTTTAATCTGTATAAACCATGGAACAACCAGCTTTAACCTGTATAAACCATGGAACAACCAGTTTTAATCTGTAAAAACCATGGAACAACCAGCTTTAATCTGTATAAACCATGGAACAAACAGTTTTAATCTGTATAAACCATGGAACAAACAGCTTTAATCTGTATAAACAATGGAACAACCCGTTTTAATCTGTATAAACCATGAAACAACCAGCTTTAATCTGTATAAACAATGGAACAACCCGTTTTAATCTGTATAAACCATGAAACAACCAGCTTTAAAATGTATAAACCATGGAACAACCAGCTTTAACGTGTATAAAGCATGGAACAACCAGTTATAATCTGTATAAACCATGGAACAACAAGTTTTAATCATATACTGTATAAACCATGGAACAACCAGCTTTAATCTGTATAAACCACGGAACAACGAGCTTTAATCTGTATAAACCATGGAACAACCAGCTTTAATCTGTATAAACCATGGAACAACCAGCTTTAATCATATACTGTATAAACCATGGAACAACCAGCTTTAATCATATGCTGTATACACCATGGAACAACCAGCTTTAATCATATACTGTATAAACCATGGAACAACCAGCTTTAATCATATACTGTATAAACCATGGAACAACCAGCTTTAATCATATGCTGTATACACCATGGAACAACCAGATTTAATCTGTATAAACCATGGAACAAACAGCTTTAACCTGTATAAACCATGGAACAACCAGCTTTAATCTGTATAAACCATGGAACAAATAGCTTTAACCTGTATAAACCATGGAACAACCAGCTTTAATCTGTATAAACCATGGAACAACCAGCTTTAATCTATATAAACCATGGAACAACCAGCTTTAATCTGTATAAACCATGGAACAACCAGCTTTCATCTGTATAAACCATGGAACAACCAGCTTAAATCGGTATAAACCATGGAACAAACAGCTTTAACCTGTATAAACCATGGAACAAATAGCTTTAATCTGTATAAACCATGGAACAAACAGCTTTAACCTGTATAAACCATGGAACAACCAGCTTTAATCATATACTGTATAAACCATGGAACAACGAGCTTTAATCATATACTGCATAAACCATGGAACAACCAGCTTTAATCTGTATAAACCATGGAACAACCAGCTTTAATCTGTATAAACCATGGAACAACCAGCTTTAATCTGTATAAACCATGGAACAACCAGCTTTAATCATATACTGTATAAACCATGGAACAACCAGCTTTAATCACATGCTGTATAAACCATGGAACAAACAGCTTTAATCATATACTGTATAAACCATGGAACAACCAGCTTTAATCAAATACTGTATAAACCATGGAACAACCAGCTTTAATCATATGCTGTATAAACCATGGAACAACGAGCTTTAATCTGTATAAACCATGGAACAACAAGCTTTAACCTGTATAAACCATGGAACAACCAGCTTTAACCTGTATAAACCATGGAACAACCAGTTTTAATCTGTATAAACCATGGAACAAACAACTTTAATCATATAATGTATAAACCATGGAACAACGAGCTTTAATCTGTATAAACCATGGAACAACAAGCTTTAACCTGTATAAACCATGGAACAACCAGCTTTAACCTGTATAAACCATGGAACAACCAGTTTTAATCTGTATAAACCATGGAACAAACAACTTTAACCTGTATAAACAATGGAACAACCCGTTTTAATCTGTATAAACCATGGAACAACAAGTTTTAATCATATACTGTATAAACCATGGAACAACCAGCTTTAATCTGTATAAACCACGGAACAACGAGCTTTAATCTGTATGAACCATGGAACAACCAGCTTTAATCTGTATAAACCACGGAACAACAAGCTTTAATCTGTATGAACCATGGAACAACGAGCTTTAATCATATACTGTACAAACAATGGAACAACCAGCTTTAATCATATACTGTATAAACCATGGAACAACCAGCTTTAATCATATGCTGTATACACCATGGAACAACCAGCTTTAATCATATACTGTATAAACCATGGAACAACCAGCTTTAATCATATACTGTATAAACCATGGAACAACCAGCTTTAATCTGTATAAACCATGGAACAACAAGCTCTAACCTGTATAAACCATGGAACAACCAGCTTTAACCTGTATAAACCATGGAACAACCAGTTTTAATCTGTATAAACCATGGAACAAACAGCTTTAATCTGTATAAACAATGGAACAACCCGTTTTAATCTGTATAAACCATGGAACAACAAGTTTTAATCATATACTGTATAAACCATGGAACAACCAGCTTTAATCTGTATAAACCACGGAACAACGAGCTTTAATCTGTATAAACCATGGAACAACAAGCTTTAATCATATACTGTATAAACCATGGAACAACCAGCTTTAATCATATACTGTATAAACCATGGAACAACCCGTTTTAATCATATGCTGTATACACCATGGAACAACCAGCTTTAATCATATACTGTATAAACCATGGAACAACCAGCTTTAATCATATACTGTATGAACCATGGAACAACCAGCTTTAATCATATACTGTATAAACCATGGAACAATGACATTTAATCATATACTGTATAAACCATGGAACAACCAGCTTTAATCATATACTGTATAAACCATGGAACAACCAGCTTTAATCATATACTGTATAAACCATGGAACAACCAGCTTTAATCTGTATAAACCATGGAACAACCAGCTTTAATCATATACTGTATAAACCATGGAACAACGAGCTTTAATCTGTATAAACCATGGAACAACCAGCTTTAATCTGTATAAACCATGGAACAACAAGCTTTAATCATATACTGTATAAACCATGGAACAACCAGATTTAATCATATACTTTATAAACCATGGAACAACGAGCTTTAATCATATACTGTATAAACCATGGAACAACCAGCTTTAATCATATACTGTATAAACCATGGAACAACCAGCTTTAATCTGTATAAACCATGGAACAACCAGCTTTAATCATATACTGTATAAACCATGGAACAACGAGCTTTAATCTGTATAAACCATGGAACAACCAGCTTTAATCTGTATAAACCATGGAACAACAAGCTTTAATCATATACTGTATAAACCATGGAACAACCAGATTTAATCATATACTTTATAAACCATGGAACAACGAGCTTTAATCATATGCTGTATAAACCATGGAACAACCAGCTTTAATCTGTATAAACCATGGAACAACCAGCTTTAATCTGTATAAACCATGGAACAAACAGCTTTAACCTGTATAAACCATGGAACAATTAGCTTTAATCTGTATAAACCATGGAACAACCAGCTTTAATATGAATAAACCATAGAACAAACAGCTTGAACCTGTATAAACCATGGAACAACCAGCTTTAATCTGTATAAACCATGGAACAACCAGCTTTAATCTATATAAACCATGGAACAACCAGCTTTAATCTGTATAAACCATGGAACAAAAGTCTTTAACCTGTATAAACCATGGAACAAATAGCTTTAATCTGTATAAACCATGGAACAAACAGCTTTAATCTGTATAAACCATGGAACAAACAGCTTTAACCTGTATAAACCATGGAACAACCAGCTTTAATCATATACTGTATAAACCATGGAAAAACCAGCTTTAATCATATACTGCATAAACCATGGAACAACCAGCTTTAATCATGTACTGTATAAACCATGGAACAACGAACTTTAATCATATACAGTATAAACCATGGAACAACGAGCTTTAATCATATACTGCATAAACCATGGAACAACCAGCTTTAATCATATACTGTATAAACCATGGAACAACAAACTTTAATCATATACAGTATAAACCATGGAACAACGAGCTTTAATCATATACCGTATAAACCATGGAACAACGAACTTTAATCATATACAGTATAAACCATGGAACAACGAGCTTTAATCATATACTGTATAAACCATGGAACAACCAGCTTTAATCATATACTGTATAAACCATGGAACAACCAGCTTTAATCATATGCTCTATAAACCATGGAACAACCAGCTTTAATCTGAATAAACCATGGAACAACAATCTTTAACCTGTATAAACCATGGAACAACCAGCTTTAATCTGTACAAACCATGGAACAACCAGCTTTAATCATGTACTGTATAAACCATGGAACAACCAGCTTTAATCAAATGCTGTATAAACCATGGAACAAACAGCTGTAATCATATACTGTATAAACCATGGAACAACCAGCTTTAATCAAATACTATATAAACCATGGAACAACCAGCTTTAATCAAATACTATATAAACCATGGAACAACCAGCTTTAAACATATAATGTATAAACCATGGAACAACGAGCTTTAATCTGTATAAACCATGGAACAACGAGCTTTAATCTGTATAACCCATAGAACAAGAAGCTTTAACCTGTATAAACCATGGAACAACCAGCTTTAACCTGTATAAACCATGGAACAACCAGTTTTAATCTGTATAAACCATGGAACAACCAGCTTTAATCTGTATAAACCATGGAACAAACAGCTTTAATCTGTATAAACAATGGAACAACCCGTTTTAATCTGTATAAACCATGGAACAACAGGTTTTAATCATATACTGTATAAACCATGGAACAACCAGCTTTAATCTGTATAAACCACGGAACAACGAGCTTTAATCTGTATAAACCATGGAACAACGAGCTTTAATCATATACTGTATAAACCATGGAACAACCAGCTTTAATCATATACTGTATAAACCATGGAACAACCAGCTTTAATCATATACTGTATAAACCATGGAACAACGAACTTTAATCATATACAGTATAAACCATGGAACAACGAGCTTTAATCATATACTGCATAAACCATGGAACAACCAGCTTTAATCATATACTGTATAAACCATGGAACAACAAACTTTAATCATATACAGTATAAACCATGGAACAACGAGCTTTAATCATATACCGTATAAACCATGGAACAACGAACTTTAATCATATACAGTATAAACCATGGAACAACGAGCTTTAATCATATACTGTATAAACCATGGAACAACCAGCTTTAATCATATACTGTATAAACCATGGAACAACCAGCTTTAATCATATGCTCTATAAACCATGGAACAACCAGCTTTAATCTGAATAAACCATGGAACAACAATCTTTAACCTGTATAAACCATGGAACAACCAGCTTTAATCTGTACAAACCATGGAACAACCAGCTTTAATCATGTACTGTATAAACCATGGAACAACCAGCTTTAATCAAATGCTGTATAAACCATGGAACAAACAGCTGTAATCATATACTGTATAAACCATGGAACAACCAGCTTTAATCAAATACTATATAAACCATGGAACAACCAGCTTTAATCAAATACTATATAAACCATGGAACAACCAGCTTTAAACATATAATGTATAAACCATGGAACAACGAGCTTTAATCTGTATAAACCATGGAACAACGAGCTTTAATCTGTATAACCCATAGAACAAGAAGCTTTAACCTGTATAAACCATGGAACAACCAGCTTTAACCTGTATAAACCATGGAACAACCAGTTTTAATCTGTATAAACCATGGAACAACCAGCTTTAATCTGTATAAACCATGGAACAAACAGCTTTAATCTGTATAAACAATGGAACAACCCGTTTTAATCTGTATAAACCATGGAACAACAGGTTTTAATCATATACTGTATAAACCATGGAACAACCAGCTTTAATCTGTATAAACCACGGAACAACGAGCTTTAATCTGTATAAACCATGGAACAACGAGCTTTAATCATATACTGTATAAACCATGGAACAACCAGCTTTAATCATATACTGTATAAACCATGGAACAACCAGCTTTAATCAAATACTATATAAACCATGGAACAACCAGCTTTAATCATATACTGTATGAACCATGGAACAACCAGCTTTAATCATATACTGTATAAACCATGGAACAATGACATTTAATCATATACTGTATAAACCATGGAACAACCAGCTTTAATCATATACTGTATAAACCATGGAACAACCAGCTTTAATCATATACTGTATAAACCATGGAACAACCAGCTTTAATCTGTATAAACCATGGAACAACCAGCTTTAATCATATACTGTATGAACCATGGAACAACCAGCTTTAATCATATACTGTATAAACCATGGAACAACCAGCTTTAATCATATGCTGTATAAACCATGGAACAACCAGCTTTAATCATATACTGTATAAACCATGGAACAACCAGCTTTAATCATATACTGTATAAACCATGGAACAACCAGCTTTAATCATATACTGTATAAACCATGGAACAACCAGCTTTAATCATATACTGTATAAACCATGGAACAACGAGCTTTAATCATATACTGTATAAACCATGGAACAACCAGCTTTAATCATATACTGTATAAACCATGGAACAACCAGCTTTAATCATATACTGTATAAACCATGGAACAACCAGCTTTAATCTGTATAAACCATGGAACAACCAGCTTTAATCATATACTGTATAAACCATGGAACAACGAGCTTTAATCTGTATAAACCATGGAACAACCAGCTTTAATCTGTATAAACCATGGAACAACAAGCTTTAATCATATACTGTATAAACCATGGAACAACCAGATTTAATCATATACTTTATAAACCATGGAACAACGAGCTTTAATCATATACTGTATAAACCATGGAACAACCAGCTTTAATCATATACTGTATAAACCATGGAACAACCAGCTTTAATCTGTATAAACCATGGAACAACCAGCTTTAATCATATACTGTATAAACCATGGAACAACGAGCTTTAATCTGTATAAACCATGGAACAACCAGCTTTAATCTGTATAAACCATGGAACAACCAGTTTTAATCTGTATAAACCATGGAACAAACAACTTTAATCTGTATAAACAATGGAACAACCCGTTTTAATCTGTATAAACCATGGAACAACAAGTTTTAATCATATACTGTATAAACCATGGAACAACCAGCTTTAATCTGTATAAACCACGGAACAACGAGCTTTAATCTGTATAAACCATGGAACAACAAGCTTTAATCATATACTGTATAAACCATGGAACAACCAGCTTTAATCATATACTGTATAAACCATGGAACAACGAGCTTTAATCTGAATAAACCATGGAACAATGACCTTTAATCATATACTGTATAAACCATGGAACAATGACCTTTAATCATATACTGTATAAACCATGGAACAACCAGCTTTAATCATATACTGTATAAACCATGGAACAACCAGCTTTAATCATACACTGTATAAACCATGGAACAACGAGCTTTAATCTGTATAAACCATGGAACAACCAGCTTTAATCATATACTGTATAAACCATGGAACAACCAGCTTTAATCATACACTGTATAAACCATGGAACAACGAGCTTTAATCTGTATAAACCATGGAACAACGAGCTTTAACCTGTATAAACCATGGAACAACCAGCTTTAATCTGTATAAACCATGGAACAACAAGCTTTAATCATATACTGTATAAACCATGGAACAACCAGCTTTAATCATATACTGTATAAACCATGGAACAACCAGATGTAATCATATACTTTATAAACCATGGAACAACCAGCTTTAATCTGTATAAACCACGGAACAACGAGCTTTAATCTGTATAAACCATGGAACAACGAGCTTTAATCATATACTGTATAAACCATGGAACAACCAGCTTTAATCATGTTCTGTATAAACCATGGAACAACCAGCTTTAATCATATACTGTATAAACCATGGAACAATGACCTTTAATCATATATTGTATAAACCATGGAACAACCAGCTTTAATCATGTTCTGTATAAACCATGGAACAACCAGCTTTAATCATATGCTGTATACACCATGGAACAACAAGCTTTAATCATATATTGTATAAACCATGGAACAACCAGCTTTAATCATATACTGTATAAACCATGGAACAACCAGCTTTAATCATATACTGTATAAACCATGGAACAACAAGCTTTAATCTGTATAAACCATGGAACAACCAGATTTAATCTGTATAAACCATGGAACAACCAGCTTTAATCATGTTCTGTATAAACCATGGAACAACCAGCTTTAATCATATAATGTATGAACCATGGAACAACGAGCTTTAATCATATACTGTATGAACCATGGAACAACGAGCTTTAATCATATACTGTATAAACCATGGAACAATGACCTTTAATCATATGCTGTATACACCATGGAACAACAAGCTTTAATCATATATTGTATAAACCATGGAACAACGAGCTTTAATCATATACTGTATAAACCATGGAACAACCAGCTTTAATCTGTATAAACCATGGAACAACCAGCTTTAATCATATACTGTATAAACCATGGAACAACCAGCTTTAATCATATACTGTATAAACCATGGAACAACAAGCTTTAATCTGTATAAACCATGGAACAACCAGCTTTAATCATATACTGTATAAACCATGGAACAACCAGCTTTAATCATATACTGTATAAACCATGGAACAACCAGCTTTAATCTGTATAAACCATGGAACAACCAGCTTTAATCATATACTGTATAAACCATGGAACAACCAGCTTTAATCATATGCTGTATACACCATGGAACAACCAGATGTAATCATATACTTTATAAACCATGGAACAACGAGCTTTAATCATATGCTGTATAAACCATGGAACAACCAGCTTTAATCTGTATAAACCATGGAAGAACCAGCTTTAATCTGTATAAACCATGGAACAACCAGCTTTAATCATATACTGTATAAACCATGGAACAACCAGCTTTAATCTGTATAAACCATGGAACAACAAGCTTTAATCTGTATAAACCATGGAACAAACAGTTTTAATCTGTATAAACCATGGAACAACCAGCTTTAACCTGTATAAACCATGGAACAACCAGCTTTAATCTGTATAAACCATGGAACAACCAGCTTTAATCTGTATAAACCATGGAACAACCAGCTTTAACCTGTATAAACCATGGAACAAACAGCTTTAACCTGTATAAACCATGGAACAATTAGCTTTAATCTGTATAAACCATGGAACAACCAGCTTTAATCATATACTGTATAAACCATGGAACAACCAGCTTTAATCTGTATAAACCATGGAACAACCAGCTTTAACCTGTATAAACCATGGAACAATTAGCTTTAATCTGTATAAACCATGGAACAACCAGCTTTAATCATATACTGTATAAACCATGGAACAACCAGCTTTAATCATATGCTGTATAAACCATGGAACAACCAGCTATAATCGTGGGTTTACTCTATTTAAAGGTTAACATCAGAAATCAAACGAATGTAACAATAATTGTATCTTACTGTATCACTGACTAAAGTGTTGCAGCCCCATCTGTACTGAGGGTCGAATTCACAGCTCAACAGGAGCACGCAGTCCTCTTTACAGTTGATTAGCTTTCTGATGTCTATTGTCTATTCCTGATGTCTATTTCTGATGTCTGATGTCTATTGTCTATTTCTGATGTCTATTTTTTTCTGATGTCTTACACGTATCATAAACAACAGATAATTAAGTGTATTATTGTGCTACACACAATTAAATATGTATATTCCCAGGCACACACACTATCTTCAACTAATTCATATCCATTCTGTCAAACCAGGCCACGACATAATCTCTCATGTGTATTTGCGGATTTACAAAGCGTGAAAAGTTATATGATTTGTATATTTATACACTTCCCCATATAAATAGGAGGGAAGATTAGAGGCACATCAATCTTGGGTTGGCCCCGAGGAATAAAGGAAAGGTTAGTAGATTTATCACTCTGCCTCATGTTGCTGTTCTCTCTCTCTCTCTCTCTCTCTCTCTCTCTCTCTCTCTCTCTCTCTCTCTAAATACGGAGAGACATACAGTCTGACTAACCGGCGTCCTGTGAGGACTGCTGCAGATACACCCCTGTGTACTCTCCGTGCACACACACCATTAATTAAGAGTGTGTGTGCGCACAACACATGCACGCACACACAAAAAGACACACACAGTGAGAATGCGGTCCATGCCGTAGCCCCAGTGGTAGAGTAGTGTGAGGTGGAGAGGAGCAGAGTGACTTTCAGAAATCACTGAGGGGGCAGCAGGCCAACCCTGACACTTGTCTGTGTGTGTGTGTGCACGCGCGCGGCTGTCTATTGATCCCTGTCCTGTGTGATTGATTCTATTCATCCTGAGCCCATGGCTACAGTCAATCATGACCAGCAGGTTCTGTTCATACGCTCCTCTACCTGGACAAGAAATAGTGAGTCTGGTTGGGTCCAACTGGACTAGAGCATGGGCCAAGCTATAGCATGCTAATTTCACATTTTATGGCTACACACCATAAACTAGACTGTCTGTCTACATCTGTAGGTGTGTAGGTCTGTCTGCCTGCCGGTCTGCCTGCCGGTCTGCCAGTCTGTCTGCCTGCCGGTCTGTCTGTCTGCCTGCCGGTCTGTCTGCCCGCCGGTCGGTCTGTCTGCCCGCCGGTCGGTCTGTCTGCCCGCCTCGGTCTTCATCTTCAACCAGAAGTCTACTCCATGGTCTACAGGTTAAATATCAGTACTGTCCTCCTCAAGCACATTCAGCACCTGTGCTGTTCTCATTCACAGCAAAAGTAGAAGGCAGTCAAACACCCAGTAGATAAAACACTTAGACACACGCCGAGTGACAGAGCTCCACTTCACTTCCCTGGCCTGTTAATTGGCCTGTATCTGAGTGCTGTAAAGTTTGTTCATGGTATCTACGGGGGCAGAGCGGGCCTCTCTGACTCTCACACACATCCTTCCTCTTTGTTTACAGCTCTCCCCCTAGGAACCCACTCTAAAGAGGTGCCTGACCTCAATTTCTCTCACTTTCCTCTCCTTTAAATCTCATGAATAAATGCTCATAAATAACGGTGTTTGTCTGTAGCCTGAGCCAAAGAGGAGAGCCAGCCTAGGAGCGCACAGCCACTTTACAGTACACACAGTAACTTTAGTACACTGGAGTCCATTGTTACAGTTACTTTAGTACACTCTCCAGTAGACTGGAGTCGATAGATACAGTTACTTTAGTACACTCTCCAGTAGACTGGAGTCGATAGATACAGTTACTTTAGTACACTCTCCAGTAGACTGGAGTCTACAGATACAGTTACTTTAGTACACTCTCCAGTAGACTGGAGTCGACAGATACAGTAACTTTAGTACACTCTCCAGTAGACTGGAGTCGACAGATACAGTAACTTTAGTACACTCTCCAGTAGACTGGAGTCTATAGATACAGTAACTTTAGTACACTCTCCAGTAGACTGGAGTCTACAGATACAGTAACTTTAGTACACGCTCCAGTAGACTGGAGTCTATAGTTACAGTAACTTTAGTACACTCTCCATTAGACTGGAGTCTACAGATACAGTAACTTTAGTACACTCTCCAGTAGACTGGAGTCTATAGTTACAGTAACTTTAGTACACTCTCCAGTAGACTGGAGTCTACAGATACAGTAACTTTAGTACACTCTCCAGTAGACTGCAGTCTACAGATACAGTAACTTTAGTACACTCTCCAGTAGACTGGAGTCTACAGATACAGTAACTTTAGTACACTCTCCAGTAGACTGGAGTCGACAGATACAGTAACTTTAGTACACTCTCCAGTAGACTGGAGTCTACAGATACAGTAACTTTAGTACACTCTCCAGTAGACTGGAGTCTACAGATACAGTTACTTTAGTACACACTCCAGTAGACTGGAGTCAATAGATACAGTAACTTTATTACACTCAAACACTATCACGATAGACAGGGGTAGGAGTAACAGTCTACAGCAGTGGTGCACTGAATTGAGTCAACACTGTCTAGAAGAATGGTGATTAGTGTGTGTGTCCAGGTATAGTAACATAGATTACCTTTATCTAACGTGAACTCATGTAAGCCTCTTAACCCTGGCACACTGTACCTGTGCTCCATGTAAAGACTCAGATGGTCCTGACAATCCCTGCAGCCAACACTATCTCATGTCTACTCCTAACCAGTAGTTACTCCTAACCCACATCTACTCCTAACCAGTAGTTACACCTAACCAGTAGTTATCCTAACCAGTACTTACGCCTAACCAGTTGCTATCCTAATCCACGTCTACTCTTCACCAGTACTTAGTCCTAACCAGTACTTAGTTCTAACCAGTACTTACTCCTAACCAGCAGTTACTCTTAAACAGCAGTTACTCCTAACCAGCAGTTACTCTTAACCAGCAGTTACTCTTAACCAGCAGTTACTCCTAACCAGCAGTTACTCCTAACCCGGGTCTACTCCTAACCCGGGTCTACTCCTAACCCGGGTCTACTCCTAACCCGGGTCTACTCCTAACCCGGGTCTACTCCTAACCCGGGTCTACTCCTAACCCAGGTCTACTCCTAACCCAGGTCTACTCCTAACCCAGGTCTACTCCTAACCCAGGTCTACTCCTAACCCGGGTCTACTCCTAACCCGGGTCTACTCCTAACCCGGGTCTACTCCTAACCCGGGTCTACTCCTAACCCGGGTCTACTCCTAACCCGGGTCTACTCCTAACCCAGGTCTACTCCTAACCCGGGTCTACTCCTAACCCAGGTCTACTCCTAACCAGTAGTTACTCCTCAACTGAAACAGAAATAAACCAACGTATGTTCCTTACTGATTTCTCACACTGGCCGTAGTCAGGTCCATGGTCTGGCTGGAAGAAGGAAGACTCTCCCCGGTTCTTAGCCATCTCGATCAGCCCCATGGCTGTCCTCACCGTGGCATTACGAGCATGGACAAACACCATCACCTGGGTCACACAGAGAACAGAGACACGGGTCAGTCTGGGTCAAAGGGGAAAACACAGAGGACGGAGAGAAGTCAGTCTTGAGTATAGACAAACACCATCACCTGGAAGACACAGAGAACACAGACACAGATCAGTCTGGGGTCAAAGGTCAAAACACAGAGAAATAGAGGTAGAGGTCAGCCCATACTGTTCGCTACAACATTCCTCTTTCAACTAAAAGCACTACTGTGCAGTGCTGTTCCTTGCCACACTAAAGATCCATTGTGATTGCAGATACTTCTCTCCTGCTGTACTGTATGAGAACAGAAGAAGGTCACGGTGCCATTTTAATCTTTTGTTAAAAGGACAGAGAAGGGCTGTCATTTTCCTATTACACTCAGTCTGCCCTTGTAAAACAGTCAATACCACGGACAAAACAATCAATAACAGAAATACAAGACAGTTATGAGATGGAGGCAAAGGACTCTCCCTCCCTCCCTCCCTACCTATTTCCCCCTTGTCTTTTAAGGACACTATAAAGGGACTAGAGAGAGTAGGGAGGGAGAGAGAATATGAGAGACAGTGGGAGAGGAGATGAGAGATAGCATGTTAATATCCATGTGTGAGTGTGTGTGTGTGTCTGTGTGTGTGAGTACAAGCCTGAAGGGTATGTTTCCTTCCTCTGTCTTTGTACCAGTCACAGAGGGAGCCTCATAACAGATAATGTGCCACCATTGATTCCGGTTCTGCTGCAGAGCTCAGAAGTGTCATCCCTCCTCTGTCACTGTATCATAATGTAATGTATCATAATGTAATGTAATCCGGGTGGCGTAGTGGTCTAGGGCACTGCATCGCAGTGCTAGCTGTGCCACCAGAAACTCTGGGTTCGAGCCCAGGCTCTGTTGCAGCCGGCCGCGACCGGGAGGTCCATGGGGCGACGCACAATTGGCCTATCGTCGTCCGGGTTAGGGAGGGCTTGGCCGGTAGGGATATCCTTATCCCAATGTAATGTATCCTAATGTAATGTATCCTAATGTGATGTAATGTATCTTAATCTAATGTAATGTATCATAATGTAATGTATCATAATGTATCATAATGCGTCTCAGAAAATGTCACTGTACCCGCCGATCAGTTTACCCACCTAATATTTTTTACCACTACGTCACTACCAAACATTCACTGGACACACACACAGAGAGAAATAGATCTTTGGAAGGGGGATTCAAATGTATATTCCAGTAAGTATAGTTTGTCCAATAGCAGCAGTCAAATTAGTTTGTGAGACAGGAGAGCCACCAAAGCTGTGCTGAATATGTTGTAGCACATTTTACATGATGCATTTTGATTAGAGGTCGACCGATTAATCGGAATGGCCAATTAATCAGGGCCGATTTCAAGTTTTTGGGGGGGGGCGCCGATTTGCCGATTTTTTTATTGGATTTAATATATATATATATATATATATATATATATATATATATATATATATATATATATATATTTGTATACCTTTATTTAACTAGGCAAGTCAGTTAAGAACAGATACTTATTTTCAATGACGGCCTAGGAACGGTGGGTTAACTGCCTCGTTCAGGGGGAGAACGACAGATTTTCACCTTGTCAGCTTGGGGAACCAATCTTGCAACCTTACAGTTAACTAGTCCAACGCAATAACGACCTGCCTCTCTCGTTGCACTCCACAAGGATCCTGCCTGTTACGCGAATGCAGTAAGCCAAGGTAAGTTGCTAGCTAGCGTTAAACTTATCCTATAAAAAACAATCAATCACTAGTTAACTACACATGGTTGATGATATTACTAGATATTATCTAGCGTGTCCTGCGTTGCATATAATCTGACTGAGCATACAAGCATACAAGTATCTAAGTATCTGACTGAGCAGTGGAAGGCAAAAGCAGGCGCGTAAACATTCATTCAAACAGCACTTTTGTGCGTTTTGCCAGCAGCTCTCCGTTGTGCATCAAGCATTGCGCTGTTTATGACTTCAAGCGTATCAACTCCCAAGATGAGGCTGGTGTAACCTAAGTGAAATGGCTAGCTAGCTAACACGCGCTAATAGCGTTTCAAACTTCAGTCAAACTTCAGGAAATAGTCCTATTTATTAGTCCTAAATATTCCTACAATAACTACAACCTAAAATGTCTTACCTGGGAATATTGAAGACTCATTTTAAAAGGAACCACCAGCTTTCATATGTTCTTATGTTCTGAGCAAGGTGCTGAAACGTTAGCTTTCTTACATAGCACATATTGCACTTTTACTTTCTTTTCCAACACTTTGTTTTGGCATTATTTAAACCAATTTGAACATGTTTCATTATTTACTTGAGGATAAATTGATTTTATTGATGTATTATTTTAAGTTAAAATAAGTGTTCATTCATTATTGTTGTAATTTTCATTATTATCAATTAAAAAAATGTAAATCGTCCGATTAATCGGTATCGTTTTTTTTGGTCCTCCAATAATCGGTATCGCCGTTGAAAAATCAGAATCGGTCGACCTCTAATTATGATGCATTACAAGTTCAAAACATTTTTTAAATGTCAGCTTGAAACGTATTTTCTTTCTCTTCAAGTCTAATGTGTCATCATTCAGCCATGTTGAAGGCAGCAGCAGCAGGGCCTAGCTGGATAGTTTCATCTCCTCAGCACAGTGACTTAAGAAATTACAGAATGTCTGGGGTTTGGAAATGACTTGCGGCAGCAACGCCAGATGAAGTGAAACATTCTCTTAATGTGATGCTGTACATCACACACACACACACACACACACAATATGTCAATGTGATATCATCAAACAGTCTATTCTATTAATAAGCCTCAAGTTAAAACTCTTTCTGCAGGGTTACCTATACTAAGCAGGGGTTAGCACAGATTGAGCAGCGTAACCTAGCCTGGCGTCTCTTCCATCCCCTCGCTGTGGGCCCACTGCAGCAAACTGTTATTTATTGAAGCTGTTTTATCAGTGCAGAGCTGTGAGGAGGGAAGCGTCCACGGTAACTGCTGGTTTGAAAGCTTATTAAAGTTCCGTCTGCCGGGCTGAAACCCCAGCACAGGAGGGCCAGGGGGCTTCATCCAGACAATTCCATCTATCACCCTCCCAGATGAAATTAATATATGTCACAGCCATTTCTGACAATTTAATATGGAGCCTAGACAGATGCTCCCTATTGGAGAGTTTTGGCTTCAGGGCTGTGACCCACAGACAGAAAGATGACATCACATCTAGACTCGCCGACTGTGAGACTGAAAACACAAACCACATTTTCCAATTCAGATACCAGAACCTGGTACAGTATTTCAGATCCTTTTAAAAACATGTATTGACTGCAGGCAAACTGTGTGTAGATTCATTTACTTGTGCACTGTGTGTGTTTGAATGAGACAATGTGTACACACACACACACACACGTGTGTGCGCGCTCGTGGTGTGCCCAAGTGTGTGTACGTGTTGTTCGCATAGGTGTGTGGGTATATGTTAAGGGGATACAGACAGAACCAGCAGGCTGGACTGGGAACTCAAAACACAGCGCAGATGGGGCTAAGTGGAAATGGATGAATCCACAACTCTGGAAGCTGGGGGAGTGAGTCAGCTGGGGGCTGGAGAGGGAGACAGACTAACACACACACACACAGTACAGTACAGAGAGCCTTACCTGATGTCCATTTCTGATCTGCTCCAGAACCTTCTCATAGCAAACCTCCTCCATATCATGAAGCTGCTGGATCTGAGAGAAACACATATTAGCTGTGTTAGAACTGTTTAAGAGCATTGGCCGAGTAAACGAAAGGTCGCTGGTTCGAATCGAACCTGTCATTCTGCCCTTGAGCAAGGCAGTTACCTCCCAACAACAACTGCTATCCGGGTACCGATGACACGGACATTAAGGCAGCCCCCCCCACCTCTCTGATTCAGAGGGGTTGGGTTAAATGAAGAAAACACATTTCAGTTGAATGCATTCAGTTGAGCAACTCACTAGGTATCCCCTTTCCTCTACGTTTGACCAGGTCAACTGATTCAAATGAACGTGGTAAAACAAACCTCCTGGCCCTGCTAAAGACACGAGTTCTGGCAGTATGGTCAGCTTGATGCGTGTTAGCAGTGTGTGTGTGTGTATGTATGTGGTCACCTTGTTGGTGGTCTTGATGCCGACGAAGCTCTGTCCGAGGGGCACGGGTCTGAAGCGGCTGTCGAAGTAGAAGAGTCCGATGTAGGGGTTGACATGGAGGAAGGAGGCCACGTCCAAGTAGTTGGGCAGCGTGGCCGACAGACC
This sequence comes from Oncorhynchus mykiss, assembly GCF_013265735.2. Classification (NCBI taxonomy): domain Eukaryota; kingdom Metazoa; phylum Chordata; class Actinopteri; order Salmoniformes; family Salmonidae; genus Oncorhynchus; species Oncorhynchus mykiss. The sequence goes on along the minus strand of NC_048566.1, from coordinate 25,213,423 downwards.
CAGGATACGGATCATACTCTGGGTTGACTCCACCTGGAATAAACCCAAACCAAGGTCAAAGGTCACATCATGATTACATACTCTGAATGGACATCTTACAGCAAAGTCCCACAATGATGACATCACAATCCGACTGGACTTCACCAGTCATGACACAGTGATTTCAGTAGGTGATTTGGATCAAACCTGGATGCTTCCCTACACCAGTCTCTTCGACAGGGAAGAAGTGAGAGAAGTGCTGTCTTACACGAGAGGTGGGCTACGTGCAAACACTTCAGAGAGAGAAAGACCGTGTAGGTTTGTCTGTGTGTGTGGGAGAGAGAATGCGAATGGAAAAGAAAGCGAACATGAGGGAGAGAGAACAGACAGATGCAGACAGAGAGAAGCGAGGGGAGAGAACAGATAGATGCAGACAGAGGGCAGCGAGGGAGAGAGAACAGATAGATGCAGACAGAGATAAGCGAGGGGGAGAGAACAGATAGATGCAGACAGAGAGAAGCGAGGGAGAGAACAGATAGATGCAGACAGAGAGAAGCGAGGGAGAGAACAGATAGATGCAGACAGAGGGCAGCGAGGGAGAGAGAACAGATAGATGCAGACAGAGAGAAGCGAGGGGGAGAGAACAGATAGATGCAGACAGAGAGAAGCAAGGGAGAGAACAGATAGATGCAGACAGAGGGCAGCGAGGGAGAGAGAACAGATAGATGCAGAGAGAAGTGAGGGAGAGAACAGATAGATGCAGACAGAGAGAAGCGAGGGAGAGAACAGATAGATGCAGACAGAGGGCAGCGAGGGAGAGAAAACAGATAGATGCAGACAGAGGGCAGCGAGGGGGAGAGAACAGATAGATGCAGACGCATCAACGAGGGAGAGAACAGATAGATGCAGACAGAGAGCAGTGAGGGAGAGAACAGATAGATGCAGACAGAGAGAAGCGAGGGAGAGAACAGATAGATGCAGACAGAGAGAAGCGAGGGAGAGAACAGATAGATGCAGACAGAGAGAAGCGAGGGAGAGAACAGATAGATGCAGACAGAGAGAAGTGAGGGGGAGAGAACAGATAGATGCAGACGCATCAACGAGGGAGAGAGAACAGATAGATGCAGACAGAGAGCAGTGAGGGAGAGAACAGATAGATGCAGACAGAGAGAAGCGAGGGAGAGAACAGATAGATGCAGACAGAGAGAAGCGAGGGAGAGAACAGATAGATGCAGACAGAGAGAAGTGAGGGAGAGAACAGATAGATGCAGACAGAGGGCAGCGAGGGAGAGAACAGATAGATGCAGACAGAGAGAAGCGAGGGAGAGAACAGATAGATGCAGACAGAGAGAAGCGAGGGAGAGAACAGATAGATGCAGACAGAGAGCAGCGAGGGAGAGAACAGATAGATGCAGACAGAGAGAAGCGAGGGAGAGAACAGATAGATGCAGACAGAGAGAAGCGAGGGAGAGAACAGATAGATGCAGACAGAGAGAAGCGAGGGAGAGAACAGACAGATGCAGACAGAGAGAAGCGAGGGAGAGAACAGATAGATGCAGACAGAGAGAAGCGAGGGAGAGAACAGATAGATGCAGACAGAGAGAAGCGAGGGAGAGAACAGATAGATGCAGACAGAGAGAAGTGAGGGAGAGAACAGACAGATGCAGACAGAGAGCAGTGAGGGAGAGAGAACAGACAGATGCAGACAGAGAGAAGCGAGGGAGAGAGAACAGACAGATGCAGACAGAGAGAAGCGAGGGAGAGAACAGATAGATGCAGACAGAGAGCATCGAGGGAGAGAGAACAGACAGATGCAGACAGAGAGCATCGAGGGAGAGAGAACAGACAGATGCAGACAGAGAGCATCGAGGGAGAGAGAACAGACAGATGCAGACAGAGAGCAGTGAGGGAGAGAGAACAGACAGATGCAGACAGAGAGCATCGAGGGAGAGAGAACAGACAGATGCAGACAGAGAGCATCGAGGGAGAGAGAACAGACAGATGCAGACAGAGAGCATCGAGGGAGAGAGAACAGACAGATGCAGACAGAGAGCATCGAGGGAGAGAGAACAGATAGATGCAGACAGAGAGCAGTGAGGGAGAGAGCGTGAGTGTATGTGTGAGAGGCCCATCTCCTTGCCTCCTGAGGTGAGTGTGACAGGGAAGATTGGTAAGGCTTTTAATGTGATGCAGTACCCATCTATACCCTCTATCAAGATAGGGCCCAGCCAATCCCTGGCAGCCGATAGTCCTGGCCCGGACCAGCCTAACACACACACAGCACTGTGTCAGCACAGTGGTACAAAGCGGTCCATACTGTAGATACACATTATGTTCATTAACAGTGCCCAAGTCAGCCTGGTTGAGTGGATAGTGGGCTTCTTACACACACCATTTCTCCATTACTCTCACTTAATGGGCTTTCGAGGGAGGCTGCTTTCCCTGAGCTTTGTCCCAGATAGTCTATTCAATGTTTCAGCAATACCAACACATTACATGATCAGCGATAGTTCATTATACAGTTTTCAACACTTCTGCATCTATGATACTTTACCAAAGAGCCATCCACACTAATGCCTCCAGTGATGAACGGGTTTTAAAATGCAGGTAATAACCAAATGTTTATCTCCGGAGCAATATAAAGCCTGGGGTGAGTCTACCTGACGACGGGAGAAAATGAAATAAACCAAAACTTTGACAAGCAAAACATCACATGTGATAACTGCTTCAGTGATCATCCTATATTTACATAAAGAGAAAGGAGGAAAATAAAACCTTTAGAGCCTCGACTTAATTTAGAGGCAGAGATTTCCATATTCATGAGGTTAAAAGATGTGAACTTAACTCCTGTGTCAGGAGCACCAGCCGTGGTTCCTCCAGCAGAAAACACTAACAATTAGGTTAGCCTGTCAGGTGTAGCGGTAATTGGACAAGAGGGATGTGTGTGTGCGAGTGTGAGAGTTTATTTGTGTGTGTGTGGGTGTGTGTGTGTGTGTGTGTGTGTAGTTAGGGTTGGGGGAATATGTGCAATGGGTTTGGGGTCCTTCAACTCCTGGAGTATTGTGGGTAGGAATGGATGCTAAGTATGTCGACTTCCAAAAAAAGAAAAAAAAAAACTAAAACTATACAATTACTGAACATCTTTGGGAGGGAGAAAGAGTGAACCATAAAGACTCCGCTTTCTTATGTCTCTATATTTGTGGGTTCAGTTGAGGAGGAATAAGATATGGTGGATTTCTCTACTGTGGCCTGAGCGCGTTTCTCCAATGGTTTATATGTCCATCTAAGCTTGTCATTTCTCAATAAAGATACACACCATCACCCCTTCCTCACCGTCTCACTGAAGCACATATCATTCTGGAGTCTGGTTGTTCCATGTACTCCTGTGTGTTCTGGATCAAAGTTACCGCAACTTTGATGGTTAACCTAAATATTGATATGATCATATATGAGGTATGATTTGTGGGTTATGACTGTGGCTGAGGCCTGAAGACTTGTAGAGCAACCACAGACCACAACTTCAGGGTTACTGGACCCCCACAGACTTCCCTGGAAGGCTCTACAACAGAGCCCAGTGTCTGCAGTGCTGTCTGTGCTCTGACTGATTTGTCTCTTCTTGGAAACCAGAGAAGTAAAGACCCTGTCCTTCTCCTTCGGAGAACTCTTGTGTTGTTTCCTCTCTACCTCGTCATGTTTAATTGATGAGGTGGACTCCTTTTTGTACTTCCAGAGGCGACAATCTTGCTTACTGTGCGCCAATCAATAATTCACAGTGTCTTAAAGACACCTTCCAATGTGCTGTTGACTGTTGGCTCCAGTACGGCACAAACACCTTAATTACAAACGCTGGCTGGAGAACACAGGAAAGACATTTCTGCTGTGGTACTCAGGACGGTTGGATCCATCTTGGATTTTATGTGCAAAAAAAACTAAAACACACTGCCTCTGAAGTACCTGCCTGTGTATAGGCCAAATGAACAGTCATAATGCATTATAAGACATGTTATATGCCTTCATAACAGCCCACGGCTCTGTGACAAACGCTAGTTATAGTGTTTATAACACCCTAGACAAACGCGAAGAGACAGACAAAGAGGCAGCAGTGTGCGGTCTAGGAGAGTCTCTAGGTAGGGGTGTGGCCTCACAGGACACTCCCTCAGCCCTTCTCCAGTGATAGCAGCTAGAGCTGCACATGAATAGGCTGTGAACGGAGTCAACAGCGGTCAGACGTACAGACTGCTTTTCAATTACCTGGCGATTAACCTTACCCACCCAGAGGTCCCCGACGTCACAGCGCACTAAAATAAATAAATAAATAAAAAGCAGCAATATATCCTGTCAGTATCCTTCTCTCATTCTCTCCCCTCTCTGATCGGTCTCTTTCATCTCCAACTTTTATGTCTATCATTAATATTTTAACATTCATATTGGTATATTGATGTGTATGTCTGCCCATGGAAAAAAAAAACATTCCAATCCCTCGTCACCTAGGAGACCGTGAAAATTCCTACCATGCATCTCTCTATCCCCGCTCCATTTATTCATTTCCTCCCTGGCTGGGATTGACACCTGACGCTAGCTCGTCACAATGGAACACGGTTGCGGGACACTCCGGAACGATGGCTCCCATTTCCCAGGCTGTCTAAATTTGCATAATCACTCTAATATCCCAAACGGCCGGGCTGATCCCTGCGCAGGACGCTGTCAATCATCATAAGAGGGAATCAGGCTTCCCACTCAGACGCAGAAACACAAAGCACAGGCAGCACAGCCCACAGACAGACAGGCTAACTAAAGCTAAATCACTGACTCTGACTGAGGTAAACACACAGCTCCACAAACCAAGACTAGACCAAACCCTTACAATGTTTAACAATGACAGAAACCTGATATGGTTGAATGAGAATGACTCTGTTGTACTAATATTAATATGAATGTCCTTGTGCATAATGTTCACCATGGTGGGGAGACCCTAGTGTAATGATAGAGGGAGGGACTGACCTGTCGGAGTGGGCTGACCACCAGGCTAGTGTGGTGGGAGGGGACAAGGTAGGATAAGGGCTGGGACCAGGGCTCTAAAGTGCGACCATTTTGGTTGCATATGCTCGAAAATATTTTGCTGTACGACCTGGAATTTTATTTTGGGGGCACCAGTAAGACTGCAAAACCATGTGATCACCCAGAATAATTGTTATGATTCGCCTTCGCTGTGCCGCTGCCTCCGAGTGCCATACTCGCCAGCACGGAGAGCAAATCAAGTGCACCTATAGGCCTACAGCTCGCCAATCGGATGGCTCAGATTACCGTGTCTGCAGTCGATGCCCTGCTAAATTGATACTGGGAGATTTTAAAACCATGACTAGAGAGCAAAGTGAGTTCACGTTTACAGTTTTATTCAACACTGTAACCACTTTTTATTGAACACTTTTATACGCCATTAAATGAGCTTCTCCCTTCTTCCACTCACATTTCAACCAGCACGGCAGCTGCAATGGATGAGCAGCAAAGGGTATGGAAATGCTTGCATTGTTATTATTAGCAACTTGTGTCTATTTTTATATGGAGGAATATTTCACTTCCACTGGTCATAGGAGTAACATGAATTTGAGCATGAGACTCGAGTTTCACCATCAGCTGAATCCCCTTTTTGGTCACAGTCAGTCTCAGCGGAGGGAGGGAGAGCAGAGGGATGGTGAGAGGCAGACCCTCTGCTGACCATCAGTCCAGTGAAATAAATAAAAAAGCACATTATTAAAATGTATGCTCACTCAGCTGGGCCTCACAAGTAATACAACAACTGATCTAGAACCGGTGTGATCATAAACCATACGTTTTGAAATACTTAAATAATCTGAGAAGAACAACATTGGCAGGTCAATTCAAGCATAGCCAATATGCAGTGATAATGTATTGGGCCTATAGCCTACTGCACAAACCTCATTGTTACAGAACTGCTTTTAATAGGTTATTGTTGGATAGGTTACTGTTTAAGTAAGGTTAAATATATATATATATAATAATTGACAATAATCAAAGTCTTTAAAGGGTTATAGTTTCTAGCCACACCATGTACTTTAACAGTAGATATCATTAATATATGCCCAATACAGGCTTTATCTCAAATCAATTTAAAAATCTGCTTTTCTGGTGTTCCTACATTTTATTTTGTGCTACTAACTTTTAAAGTTGGGAGCACCAGTGCTACCAATATATATTTACATTTTTTAGAGACTTATGCTGAGACAGAGAGGGACTAACCTGTCGTAGTGTCCTGGCCACCAGGCTCTCCAGAACTGGTCCTCTGTCCTCGTGTAGCAGATGCACCTCGTCCAGGATGAGGAGCTTTACAATCTGGGACAGGGCCACGTCTCCAACGCTCTTCCTGGTCACCACGTCCCACTTCTCAGGGGTGGTCACCAGCATCTGGAAAATCAGATGGACACACACCGTCAGTGACAGACAGACGAACACAGACAGACTTGATTTGTGGGTCGATCCAGAGGTAACTGTTCAGCCCCATATACTCCAAAGTAGTTCTTCATTACCATCAGACCAGGGTCCTGTGTTTAACAAGGGGACAGAGTTCTTCCTGTCCAGGTCACGTGATCAAGGAAAACACTAGGCCCTACTCTCATCATATACACCACCTGCAACCAGAGCACTCTATCCATCCTCTGTGTTATCAGTTTACCCCTCTATCCTCTACACATCCCTCACTCCTCCCTTGTCATCTTCTTAATCATCTGTTCCCGTTTAAAACCCGGACCCTTTGGGCCCTTCAGAACCATTGTTCTAGTGCAATTAAGCGTCTGACGATAGAAAAATAGAACAATGAATAATGAATGGTGTGCGAGCTGTTTGCCAACCCATCGGTGTGTGTGTGTGTGTGTGTGTGTGTGTGTGCGCGCGCGCGCTGTCTGGGTGTGTGGAAATTCCTATTAGACACTTTTTATAAAATCAGTTCATTAGACTCTAGTTTGCATTTAAATCCATCTGGCTAGCCATTACAGACTGGCGCTCCTTCCTAGCAGAGAGAAAACGGCCACACACACACACACATTATCATTAGAGACTGGCACGGTGCTAGCAGAGAGGAAACGGCCACACACACATTGCCATTAGAGACTGGCACGGTGCTAGCAGAGAGGAAACGCACACATTGCCATTAGAGACTGGCACGGTGCTAGCAGAGAGGAAACGGCCACACACACATTGCCATTAGAGACTGGCACGGTGCTAGCAGAGAGGAAACGCACACATTGCCATTAGAGACTGGCACGGTGCTAGCAGAGAGGAAACGCACACATTGCCATTAGAGACTGGCACGGTGCTAGCAGAGAGGAGAGAAGTGGCTGTATTAATTAGGCTACAGGTTCATCTAAATGAAAGCTCTGGCTTCCAAACCAACAACTAGCAGGCCACAGTGCTTTCTTTAATTACACAACAAAAACAATGACAAGACGCCATTTGACTTAACAGGAAACCCTCATTATTTTCCTTGCATTGTTTTTAATAACATTGATATTGACCTCGTTATTTATTTCTATGACTGGTTGCTAAGTGTTTTACATGTATGGTTGGAGACACTCCCACGGATTGATTTCAGTGCTTCAAAAACTCTCCCCTAGATAAATCACAATATTTGTGAATATGCAGCGTTGGTGAAATAGAAGAGAGTGCAGTCCTGGAACACAATGGGGCGGATAAAGACCTGTGTCAAAGTGAGTTTCCATTATAGAACATTTACAATTACTAGAATGGACATCCACATTCAAATCAACGTTCCATGATGATCACGTAGAAATAGTGTCCTAGAACCGTTCACAACTGATGTGCAAGTTGCAGCTCATCTGTGGTGGTCAGACACAGCCATATGATAATGAGTGGGGCTCGACCCAACGTGCACCCAGTGGATCAGAACAATTCTGGAACACACAGAGCGGTTTTCTTGAACGCGGATTAAGCCTAGCCCTGAAAAAAAATGGATGGATGAATGGAGAATCTCCATTGAAAGAGCATTTTAGTCTAGGACTAAGCCTAATGTGTGTCTGAGAACCCGACCCTATATTTCTATGTGATGTGACTCAGCCCCAGCTCCATGTTAATGAGGTTGGGCTCTACCCAGCGTGGTAACAGTGATGTGTGCAGCCATGTGGAACCCGGGGGCATGGCGAGGTCTTCCCATACTACCACTTATCTACTAATTACCTGTCTGACGGTCTGTCTGTCTACCTGTCTCTGACGGTCTGTCTGGTGGTCTGTCTGGCGGTCTGTCTGGCGGTCTTGCGTGTGTGCCTTTCTGTATGTCTGTCTGTGGAGCAGAGCACCAGGGGGCCACTCTGTCATTAAGTTAATATTTACTCTCTGGACTGAGGGAGAAGGACTAGGAGAACCAGCACGCCCACTGCTCATTCACCCACCCACCCGCACACTGGCATGTCTGCCAGCCAGCAGCCACTCCAAGCAAATCTACTGTTACCATGGTAACTATCAGTGCCACAGAGAGAGAGGGGGTTTGCGAGGAGGGAAAGGTAAGAGGGTAGAATTGTTTCACTGCTTTCATACTGTAAGTGAACGACTAATAGCTTGTCCAGGCTACAAATGTATCCAACTGTGTTTGTGTGTGCGCACATCCACTGCATGTTTTTGATGGAAGTTGTGACAATAGCAGTGACATAGCAGACACAGAAATCAAATCAATGTTTATTTGTTGCGCACACAGACCAGCAGATGTTAAAGCAGGTGCAGGGAAATGCTTGTGTTTCTAGCTCCAGCAGTGCAGTACGTTTCTAACAGTACAACACTACTACAAGGAAAGCATGTACGGAAGTAGTTATGTAGGAGGAGCTATGTACATATAAAGTAAGTCCTTAATTAGCGTCATTTCTCACAGATCAAATTAAATTTCAACAGAATAATATTGCTGGAATGCTAATCTTCTCTGTATCGAACTACAGCAATGACTTCACACATATATGCAAACAGTGAGAAACAAACACTGGTGTGAGTATGTTTGTAAGAGGGAGGGAGGGAGGGAGGGAGGGAGGGAGGGAGGGAGGGAGGGAGGGAGGGAGGGAGGGAGGGAGGGAGGGAGGGAGGGAGGGAGGGAGGGAGGGAGGGAGGGAGGGAGGGAGGGAGGGAGGGAGGGAGAAATAGAAAGGTCTGTTAGAAAGTTGTTTCAGATAACAAAAATGTATGAGGATAATTTTTTTTTAAATCCTCCTTATTTACCCTGAGGTCTCTAGAGAGCTAACTTTATAGTACCTAGTGAACTTTAATGGAGTTGTTATTGGAGTTTTAATACACTTACTCCACACTAGCAGAAACAGGTAATTTCATGAAATTGTATTTCATCCAAAGCTCTACAGTCTGGGTAGATAGAGAAGCAAGGCTGGTTGGTGGGAGTATGCAGGGGGTAAGGATAATATTGTTGAGCCTCTGCCAGTCCATCCTCATTAAAAGTGTGTGTGTGCCCTCTCTCTCACAAGGAAACAAACGCACGTACACACACACACGCAGACACACACCTCCAGATTAACTGGTATTGACCTCATTGCTCAAGATTCACATCTCTCTCTCCCCTCTCTCTCTCTGTCTGTCTCCCTCTGCTTTCATCTCTCTATCCTTAAGTACCAGGAGGTTTATGAACCTCTAAAGTCTAAGCTCTACTATCCTCTTTTGGATTTGCTAGATATGCTTGTTCTTGGCAACCTTTTCAGCCTAGTTCTTCCTCTCTCAGTCTCCCTCTGTCTACCTCTCACCCCCTCCATCAGTGAGGGGCTCACTAGATGGGGAGGGAGTTTAGCCTACATCCTTCACTCCACCCTCCTTTTTGTTTCACAAATCCCATTCATCCTCTTTCTACTTCCTGTTTCACACAACGTTGACTCACACATACAGTCAAACGCTCTGAGGAAAATAATGACTAATAATGAAAATATACACTTAATGAAATGAATATAAAACAAGGGAGAAGTAGTGGGAAATATGAATGATTTTACCTTTGAGAGAATACACACCTGGTTAACAGAGCTATTAACAAATGCATTCGAGACAAGAACAAACTCATTTACAGGCCACTCACTGAGGCAAACAACCTAATTGGTTGATTTGCTGGGGAGCTGTTACAATTGGATATTGGATTGGACAATTGATTCATCGTTTTAATTGAAAGAAAACATCTGATTGGTTATGTCACTACAAGCATAACAAGTGGCAATCTAACAACAACATTATATTCAACTTCATTTTGTGAGTGGCAAGTTTTTCCTGACCACAGACACATTTCAAATATGAGTTAGTCTCAACTCATGTCAATCACATTTTCAATATATCCAGCCATCTTGTTAATTGGAGAGAACAGAGTAGTCTTTGTATCCATAACTAGCATAGGGCTCTTAGTTGAACACTTTGACATGGGAGAGCACTTTACATGAGGTTGACTAAAGTATTGCTGGGTTATGTTGAAAGCATCACCTCTCCCTCCCCCCCGCGCTAAAATACAAGCACCACCTTCAAAGGCACAAATACAGTGGACAATAAACAGGACATGAATTTGGTATTTTACAGTACAACTAACTGTAGTCACCATGGCAACTACAAATAAGGCTGCTGAGAACAAGGAATCAGGAAAATGAAGAGGGGGTGAGTATAGACGAGGGAGAGAGAGATCAGATATGGAGACCCAGAGAACACACACGCGCCTCCTGAGAGAATGGAGCTGCCTAAGTGTGGGGCTGCCTAAGTGTTTTTTTGGGACGCTTATGTCCTAACAGTTAATAAAAAATAAAAAAAATTTAAAAAAAAATATATATATATATATATATTATTTGTTATTCATTTTCTGAATGGAAAAACACTAAGTGTAAACTTAATAGATTACAAACAGATAAAGTATGTATAAAAGATAATGGGCCTATATATTTTTGATAATATAAACTTTGAGAACTAACACCAAAATAAAAGCTAGACAATCAGGAGAATTGCAAAAACAATGAATTTAGCAGTATTCATTGTATTAAATCTGAGCAAAAGAACACAGCATTAACCATGAGAAAATGTAATAGAATTGCAGGAAATTAGCAAAATGTATTTTGCTTTAAAACGGCAAAATAAATTCTCAGCTGCATGGAAAAATGTGTAGAATTGCAGTAAATTGGCTTAAAAATGCAAACATTTCTTTACAGTTCCAAGATGGGGGCCTCTAATATTTTCTCGGTCAACCGTGCTCATTGTCACGCCCCCTGCCATGCCAACCACCTAAAGCCTTTTTTGATCCCGAAAAAGCCCTGCCTCTGACCTGTGAGTGACCCTGCATGACTGTCTAGTGTGAGAAACTCTGTGTCCCTGGCTTCTCTATGGCTTATCAGTTCTATCAGTAGCTACAGTATGTTGCAGTGAAGGAACAGTCCTTTTATAAAGCCTGACAGAGAATTAAGTACAGGAAGACACCAGAGAGAGATAAGGAACTGCACTAGTCTCCAACATAAAGCAGGAGAGGGACACTATCATCGTTGGAGGGTGTGTGTGTGTGTGTGTGTGTGTGTGTGTGTGTGTTTGTGTGTGGTGCCTGAGCGAATGTATCGCCAATTCTTGCTTTTATGACTTTTATTTTCAACTAAGACAGGAAAGCAACCATTATCTATACTGCAGTTCTGTACGTTGCTGTGTGATTCATGGACACAATATTGTCTTCTACTCTTCACTGCAGAATTACAGATGTATGACTGAAGTCTGTGTTGTGACCTGAACCTAACTGAGCCCAAAGTGCAGTGTGAGAAGATCAGCTGTAACACACTGTTATTGGTCCTGTGGATCTCTGTCCCAGACACTGATATTGGCCCTGTGGATCTCTGTCCCAGACACTGGTATTGGCCATGTGGATCTCTGTCCCAGACAATGGTATTGGCCCTGTGGATCTGTGGTGCTGATGTTGTCTCTCTCCTGTGATCTCCCTCTGCTGTGTAAACCCTGCTACTCTATAACAGCCATAAGCTGCTATGACAGATACCCTTTTCACACTACTGAGCCTATCGAGCCAAACCAAGCCAAGCTGTGCTGGGCTAGCCTGTTTACGCACCATAGTTACTGGAATGGACAATGTAAAGAAAGAGATCTGAGCCAGAACAGTATAGTTGGGTTTGGCACTATAGTCTGTGTGTGTGTGTCTGTGGTTGGCACTACAGTGAGTACGGTTACATGCTAGGGATGGGCATGAGTACTTGAGTACTCGAACGGACGTCAAAACTCAATCTTTAACAAGAGATGAACATTTTTCCCCCAATACTGTAAAAACGTACTTTGCTAAGATAATCCATTTACCTGACAGGTTTTAACTTATTTTATTGATCCTTTATTTAACTACGCAAGTCAGTCAAGAACAAATTCTTATTTACAATGACGGCCTACCAAGAGGCAAAATGCCTCCTGTGGGGACAGGGGCTAAACATTTTTTTTAAATAGGACAAAACAAACATCATGACAAGAAACACCACAACACTACATAAAGAGAGACCTAAGACGACAACACAGCATGACAGGTGTGGCATATCAAGAAGATGATTAAAAAGCATGATCATTACACAGGTGCACCTTGTGCTGGGGACTTGCCTAGTTAAATAAAAGGTTAAAATAAAAAATATAAAAATAAAAGCCACTCTAAAATGTGCAGTTTTGTCACACAACACAATGCCACAGATGTCAAGTTGAGGGAGCGTGCAATTGGCATGCTGACTGCAGGAATGTCCACCAGAACTGTTGTCAGTTAATTGAATGTTTTGGCACCTACATGAGAGCTCTTCTTTATCTACACCCATTCAGCATCATTCACACCCTCTTAAGCTTTAGCCCCACCCATCTCCTTAAAGGTTGAGCTGAGCATTCTGTCCTAAAAACAGCAGTCAAGCACCCAAGCTAACTGGCTAACATTGGCTACCTTGCTAGCTACTTCCAGATGAGAGAACAGCTCACTGACCATTTTACTCGCCCTAGCAGAGCGGGTTAGGTTGTTTTTATGTTATCTGACACCTCCCATATTCAACGGGTGTTGAGCGCTCTGGCACACTCAGACGAGAGTAACTGAAATCGTAGTAGATAGACGTGGCTGGTAAATTCGCTCTGGCTATCATCAGTTGTCGCAGTGACATTCTATTGAAATGGTTACTTGCACAGTGGAGTCTTTTGTTAAGACATTTAGCTAGCTAGGTAGACAATGAACCATAATCCCAACTCATGACTTTACTACCCTGCATGAATCTGCAGGTAGCTAACCAACCAGGTTCAATGTTAGCTAGCTATCATTAGGCTATAACTAGCAAAGCAAATGGCTCTGAGATACAAATAATAAGAACATACAGGTAACATTAGCTAGCTAGCTAACAGCACACTTTAACTTGAAATGAAAACAACTTTGCCAAATTAGAAATATGTAATATCTGAAAATGTAGCTAGCTAGACTATCTTACCAGTATACATAATTGGTGGACGCTACTCCTCGTCACAGATGCCATGGTTGCCCAATACTTTGAAGATGTAATCCAGAGATAGGTGTTTTCTCCATCTCCTTAGCAATCATACTCCATTTCCACTGATTTCAAAACTTGGTCCCCCAGAAAGCGGAGACCAACATTTATTCAGTTCTACTACATGATACACTCATCTCAGCAAATCATGGCTAGATGGAAAGTTGCTGTCTTTTTCTGTGGCTAAACCAACTAGGCTAGTAATTTAACAATTGTATTCGTATTTACAGATGGCATTGCACCCCCCACAGCAACTCACCCAAGCCTTCCCCATTTCTCCTTCTCCCAAATCCAGTCAGCTGATGCTCTGAAAGAGCTGCAAAATCTGGTCCCCTACAAATCAGCCGGGCTAGACAATCTGGACCTTTTCTTTCTAAAATTATCTGCCGAAATTGTTGCCACCCCTATTCCTAGCCTGTTCAACCTCTCTTTCGTGTCGTCTGAGATTCCCAAAGATTGGAAAGCAGCTGCGGTCATCCCCCTCTTCAAAGGGGGGACACTCTTGACCCAAACTGCTACAGACCTATATCTATCCTACCCTGCCTTTCTAAGGTCTTCGAAAGCCAAGTCAACAAACAGATTATCGACCATTTTGGATCCCACCATACCTTCTCCGCTATGCAATCTGGTTTCAGAGCTGTTCATAGATGCACCTCAGCCACGGTCAAGGTCCTAAACGATATCTTAACCGCCATCAATAAGAAACAATACTGTGCAGCCGTATTCATTGACCTGGCCAAGGCTTTCAACTCTGTCAATCACCACATCCTCATCGGCAGACTCGACAGCCTTGGTTTGTCAAATGATTGCCTAGCCTGGTTCACCAACTACTTATCTGATAGAGTTCAGTGTGTCAAATCGGAGGGTCTCTTGTCCGGGCCTCTGGCAGTCTCTATGGGAGTTCCACAGGGTTCAATTCTTGGACCAACTCTCTTCTCTGTACACATTAATGATGTCGCTCTTGCTGCTGGTGAGTCTCTGATCCACCTCTACGCAGACGACACCATTCTGTATACTTCTGGCCCTTCTTTGGACACCGTGTTAACAACCCTCCAGACGAGCTTCAATGCAATACAACTCTCCTTCCGTGGCCTCCAATTGCTCTTAAATACAAGGAAAACTAAATGCATGCTCTTCAACCGATCGCTGCCTGCACCTTCCCGCCTGTCCAACATCACTACTCTGGACGGTTCTGACTTAGAAAATGTGGACAACTACAAATACCTAGGTGTGTGGTTAGACTGTCCTTCCAGACTCACATCAAACATTTCCAATCCAAAGTTAAATCTAGAATTGGCTTCCTATTTCGCAACAAAGCATCCTTCACTCATGCTGCCAAACATACCCTTGTAAAACTGACCATCCTACCGATCCTCGACTTCGGCGATGTCATTTACAAAATAGCCTCCAATACCCTACTCAATAAATTGGATGCAGTCTATCACAGTGCCATCCATTTTGTCACAAAAGCCCCATATACTACCCACCACTGCGACCTGTACGCTCTCGTTGGCTGGCCCTCGCTTCATACTCGGCTCCAGGTCATCTACAAGATCCTGCTAGGTAAAGTCCACCCTTATCTCAGCTGGCTGGTCACCATAGCAGCACCCACCTGTAGCACGCGCTCCAGCAGGTATATCTCGCTGGTCACCCCCAAAACTAATTCTTCCTTTGGCCGCCTCTCCTTCCAGTTCTCTGCTGCCAATGATTGGAACGAACTACAAAAATCTCTGAAACTGGAAACACTTATCTCCCTCACTAGCTTTAAACACCAGCTGTCAGAGCAGCTCACAGATTACTGCACCTGTACATAGCCCATCTATAATTTAGCCCAAACAACTACCTCTTTCCCTACTGTATTTATTTAATTTGCTACTGTATTATTGACTGTATGTTTGTTTTACTCCAAGTGTAACTCTGTGTTGTTGTATTTGTCGAACTACTTTGCTATATCTTGGCCAGGTCGCAATTGTAAATGAGAACTTGTTCTCAACTTGGTTTAAATAAGGTGAAATAAATAAATAAATAGAAAATAAAATAAATAAAATATGCACGTTTGATATTAAGGAAGATGAAAGTCCACATTTCGGAAGGCATTTCTGTCAAAAAACTAATTTTGATTAAAAAAAAAGTTTATATTCAAATGGTATTGACTGCGACATACTCCTAGTTTCCTGAAACGAGTCACGTGTATTCCCAGTCATGCGAAATCCATAGATAATGGATTAATGCATTTATTTCAATTGACTGATTTCCTTATTTGAACTGCAACTCATTAAAATCATATTGCGTTTATACTTTTGTTCAGTGTATGTGGTCTAAGTTTTATTTTAAAGACAACTTTAATTTGCTTTGCCTCTAGTTTTCCATTTGAACATGAGCATTTGTGGGGCACAACAAAAAAGAAACCACGCCAAGCATCAAACAGTTCTCCCTAAATTCCCATTCCCCTCCGTGTCTCACTCACTCAATTGCGTTGCGACTGCTCCCTCTACACACGCGTGCTGAGTGTACAGAAATAAATGCCTATAAAAACAGATATAACTGATGGGATACACAAGCTACAATCCATGCCAAATTGTCCCAGCCATAACCGTGGCAGCAGGAAGAATTAAGTCCTTCACAATAGTATGGGGCTTGCCTGTCCTAGCCACTCAGTAGCTCACCTTAAGACGCTTCTTGTCCCTTCTTATTAATTAACACGTTTTTAATAACCCAGACTTTTTGTTTCTACTCTTGCCAAAAAAAACAGTAACATCACTCTTGCAAAATCATTTTGAAATACAGTGCTATAACTTTATTTAAGGTGTTTTTTTTATTTATTTACATGTCCTAATAATTCAAAGGATTGCTCAGAACACCAGGTGTTTTAATCGGTGTATGCTTACTATGATTTTGACCTTACACCGCTTAAAATAAGCAGAGTAAAGTGCTTACATGACTATTGCCATAACCGATCTACTGTCATAATCCGTTTAATATCGAATTATTAGCGCATGTAAACGTGCTCAGTGTGAAGAGGGTACGGAGCTACTGCAATCCAGAGAGCCGAGCTGAGCTGAGAGCCAACCACTGGGAGGCGCTAGCGAACAGTCGTGAGGCAGAACACAACTCCACTCTGGACCAATGGAGCATAGGGAAAGCCTACGCAGAAACTGTGTGTGCTTGCGCACCCATGTGTGTTTGTACAGTACCTGTGTACGCAGGATCTCCCCTTTGGTTAGCTGCATGTCTCCAGTGAGCTCTTTGACAGCAATGCCCAGTGGCTCCAACCGCTTACTGAAGTAGTTCGTCATCTCTGCTGCCAGGGCCTTCATAGGAGCTACATACACTATCTACAGAGGGAGGGAGAGAGAGATGGAGGGAAGGGAGGGAGCGAGTAGGAGAGGAGAGAGAGAAAGAGGGAGGGAGATAAATATATAAAGAGAGAAAAGGGAGAGTGGGGGGAGAAGGAGAGAAAGAAAGTGAGAGGAAGTGAAAGGTCACAGTCATGATAAATGAGTGTACAGCAGAGTATCACTTGTTCCCTGGCAACTAGCATAAATCACTATTTATTGAAAAATATGAAACAGGCCACTTAGATTAAGAAAGTTTAATGGAAATGTATGAAAAGGTGGCTATCGTCGCTGGCTTGCATCGGGTGTGTGGTGTTAGAATGTGTGTGTATTAGAACATGTGTGTGTATGTGTGTGGGGGGCGTGGCTTTATAAGGACAACCAATAATAAATGTGTTCTACTGTATGTTTGTATGTCTTGCTCACACACACACAGCTGAGTGGTACCTTGAACTCATCCTTCTTGATGACCCCTCCAGGTTGGAGGTGCTGTCTGATCTCATGGAGGACTGTCAGCATGGCGATGTTGGTCTTGCCGGCTCCGGTGGGGGCACAGATGAGCAGGTTCTCATTGGTGTTGTAGGCTGTCTCAAACACTATGGACTGGATCCTGTTCAGACGCTGCATCCCCTTAAACACCAACTGACCAATCTGGGGGGAATGAAAGAGAGAGAGCGAGAGAGAGAGACAGACACAGAAAGAGACCAAGAGTGCAACAGAGAACGACAGCGAGAGAGCGTGCAACAGAGAGTGAGAGGGAGGAAGATAATAAGAAAAGGTTCAAATCACAGAGTAATTATGGGAGTCATTACAAAGACAGACATGGGATCATGATGATACAAGTCTAACACACACGTCAGGACAGAGCAGACGGGAGGGATGGTCACAGCTGACTGGTTTAGGGGTCGGGGTAAAGACAAACATTGGTTGGCCTTATTGAGGGGGTCACCAGAACATTTTAATGGTTTTAGATGAGTAACATAGTGGAAAGAACATTGAGAACACTGACAAACCACTCCGCCGCACGCACGCACACACACACCTATCTACCACTGATTGCCAGACCACTTCCCTCATATTATAGGGCAGGTTTCCCAACTGGCAGTCTTCTGAGCAAAAAATTAAAAGTATTAATTTTTTAATTTAGCATTTTTGGGGGAATTTTATTTGTTGGACACAAAAGACTAAAAACACCAGGAAATGAGCTCTAAGTGATTTTAAATTAAAGAAATCTGTTCAAGTATTCCCAATAGACACTTGATCGTATATAAATGAAAGCAAAGGGCTGAAATGATTCTTTTAGTCAAACATTATATCTGTTTGGGCTTCTTGTGGTCAATTTTCAGTCTACAAATGATTTGCAATTATTTCCCGGGCTCAAGAAAAAAAATCACCCAGCGGCTGAATCTAGTTGATGATCCCTGCTATATGGGGGATGATTTACTGTTGGCTAGTGGGTGGCTGCAGACAAGGTGTGGGAAGGGGGAGGCGTTTGACTGCCAGTAGGAGAGAGGTTAAATCCTGAGTGGTGGGAACAGATGTCAATCAACCTGCCCACCACTTGACTTCTCGCTTGACTTCTCCATGGTAACAGAGCGTGGGTGACAGACAGGCCTCAATCATCCGGCGACCGACGTTGATAAGGAGAGAAATGGCCCTTCTGAAAGACAGCATCCGTGACCAGTCGACCGCCCACTACTCGGACACACACAGACATTCAGCCGTCAGAGTGGGCAGTTAACTGCTCCGGCCACCCTCACTCCTAGGGAAAGAGACACAGAACTGCAGGTGTGTGCTCTGTCCCCATCCGTCCATCAATCTCCCTCTCACTCACTTTATAGCCTTCTTTTACTTCATGCTCTCTCTCTCAACTCTTTCTCTCTCACTCAGTCTCTCTCTCGGAGTGGATTGGGATGTCTTGAGCTTAGACAGCAATATAATTTATTTAAGGATTCATTAAAAATATGTCATCACTCTACTCTTCCTCCCAGTTTCGCTCTGACACTCAGAAAAATAAAGAATTTGAGTGCTGCGTGTCATCCAGGGACTGGGGCCAAAGACGAGAGAAGAGGCAGGAGTCAGCCTGCCCTGACAACCCATCCCAACTCTGATGAAGGCAGGAGTCAGCTCCGAGGCCCTGACAACCCAACTCTGATGAAGGCAGGAGTCAGCTCGGAGGCACTGACAACCTATCCCAACTCTGATGAAGGCAGGAGTCAGCCCCGAGGCCCTGACAACCCATCCCAACTCTGATGAAGGCAGGAGTCAGCCCCGAGGCCCTGACAACCCAACTCTGATGAAGGCAGGAGTCAGCTCGGAGGCCCTGACAACCCAACTCTGATGAAGGCAGGAGTCAGCTCCGAGGCCCTGACAACCCAACTCTGATGAAGGCAGGAGTCAGCCCCGAGGCCCTGACAACCCATCCCAACTCTGATGAAGGCAGGAGTCAGCCCCGAGGCCCCGACAACCCAACTCTGATGAAGGCAGGAGTCAGCTCCGAGGCCCTGACAACCCAACTCTGATGAAGGCAGGAGTCAGCTCCAAGGCCCTGACAACCCAACTCTGATGAAGGCAGGAGTCAGCTCCGAGGCCCTGACAACCCAACTCTTATGAAGGCAGGAGTCAGCTCCGAGGCCCTGACAACCCAACTCTGATGAAGGCAGGAGTCAGCTCCGAGGCCCTGACAACCCAACTCTGATGAAGGCAGGAGTCAGCTCCGAGGCCCTGACAACCCAACTCTGATGAAGGCAGGAGTCAGCTCCGAGGCCCTGACAACCCAACTCTGATGAAGGCAGGAGTCAGCTCCGAGGCCCTGACAACCCAACTCTGATGAAGGCAGGAGTCAGCTCCGAGGCCCTGACAACCCAACTCTGATGAAGGCAGGAGTCAGCCCCGAGGCCCTGACAACCCAACTCTGATGAAGGCAGGAGTCAGCTCGGAGGCCCTGACAACCCAACTCTTATGAAGGCAGGAGGTGGTTAAATTATTAATGCATCAAAGAGCAACTTTATTAGAGTCCACTTAAGCCGGTGGAAGGCTGAAGGATGATTGTGGTTTCAACATGGCACTGGGCGAAAGAACGAACGGTGGAGTAGCAGGAGCCTCTGACTGACAGCTAGTTGGCTAGCCCTCTCTCGCTCTAATTCTGATTGGCGCAGCGATGGGTGGGCCTGGAAGAGCATACCCACTGGGGAGCCAGGCCCACCCATCGCTGAGCCCTTCCCCAATCATGTGAAATCCATTGATTAGGGCCTAATGTATTTATTTCAATTGATCGATTTCCTTCAATTAACTATAAGTCTATAAAATAAAACTATAAAATTATTAAATTGTTGCATTTATATTTATGTTCATTCATTCAGAGAGAGAGAGACAGCCAGAGAGAGAAATACAAAGAGAGGCAGAGAGAGAAAGACAATACTATACACACCATCTTGACACATCTTTAAAGTAAGCGAGTAAAGGAATGGATATTAGTGCAGTGTGTTGTTTTGTACTCATTCTTTCTCTCTAGTCTAAATGACTCTAGGGCTGATTTCCTCTCATCCTCTCTCCCTGGCGAGTGGAGCGTCCTCCTGTCGAACCAATTATTTCCCCCAAGGCCAAGTCCTGAGAGCACCAACCAATTTATAAATATGCATTTCTGAATTAGGAGCGGCACAGTTTCACCCTCTTCCGCACGGCTCCTGCACACACACGCAAGCACACACACACAATTGCCAGGACTCAAACACACACAATGTGTCGCTGTGGCAAACACGTTCACTTTAAGTGGCTAGACCCCCTTTTGTTTTGATTTATCGACTTTGTCTGTAGATAACGAGGAGCCAGCGTCCCGAACTCCTTAAACATGCTAATTCATGCAAATGTATGCCTGCCCCAATATTCACCTTGAGCTAATGCATACATGTTGTAAATATGATGTTGCCATCCTTTAATAATCTTCTTGAAAATCATCAGTGCTTTGTTTATGTATTTTCTTCTTCATTTCTTAAAACGTCTCTGGCTGGCTTCATTGTTAATCAGATGTATGCACTGTAAATCTTCCAATAGGACATGCAGCTGTCCCTGCCAGGAGTCGTCTCCGGGGTCCAAGCAGCAGTAACTCACTGAAGAGGTAACGTTACTGTAGGCTACTTGAGATACTACCATATGCAGCTGTTAACATAACATTCATTTCATTAAAAATTGTTGTCTCCAAGCAACAAACACCAGCATGGTTATACATCTTCAGCAATAGGTGAAACGCCACAAATACAGCTAACAGTTTAAATGTTTTTATTTAACCTTTATTTAACTAGGCAAGTCAGTGAAGAACAAATTCTTATTTACAATGACGGCCTACAGTTAACCACATCTAAGAGAAACTACCAACAGTAGACACCACAACTCACGTTTAAGAGAAGAATATTCTACATGGTTGTTTTATCAACTGGCCTCAGTTTGGAGTTATTTCCTGTGACTGAGTTTATGAACAGGCCTGTGATCAGTCCATCAGTGTGCATACTGGGATTATCACATTGTTTCTATGAGCTAAAGGCCAAACTTTGAGTAACAAAATCCATTTGACATCACCAGGCAAGATTCCAACTCAATTACGATGACAAGTCTTAAACACACTTAATCCCCCAGGCATTCAAAAAGAGAACACACCTCCAGAACCAATCTCAGATTCCTGTTTTTCTCACCCCTGGGGTTGAAAAATCCTAGTAACTTTCCCAAAATCCCCAGGTTTTCCAGAAACCGTGGTTGGAATATTCTTGGAATCCTCCAACTGGGATTTCTGGAAAACCTGTGAATTTGGGGGAAGTTACTAGAATGTCCCAGCCCTACTCCCCCAAAAAGACAGACCCATGCAGGTACCAAAGGGTTCTCCCCAGGATGTCAATCAGGTGGTGCTGATGTGAATGGAGGAATGGGAAAGGTCCAGAGGGGGCTGGGAGCAGAAGAAAGCCCTTCTCTCCCGAACCTCTGGTCACTTTGACCACAAATACGTTTTGGATTTTTTTTTATACCAAAATTCCATTTGAAGGGACCATCTAAAAAATGTCCTAGATACGACAGCCTCATTCTAGCTTCGTCGCCACCTATTCATCATCATCATGTACAACTGACTAATTCCAACCAAAAACATCACTTTACATTCTGATACACCCATGTGCCTAACCCTCTGACTAAAAACATTGTTAGTTCCAGATGTAGAGGACAATACCGTGAACACTGTTAAAGTGAGAAAGCTGGATGGAACGTGACCGCTCGCCACAGATTTTGTGGGAGTATCGAACCCATACAGGCCCAGAACATCTCTGTGTGTGTGTTTCCCAATCAGTACTGTCTGTGTGTCCCACTCTCGGTTCATACAGTGTAGTCTCTCTCTCTGTGTGTGTGTGTGTGTGTGTGTATGTATGTGTGTGTAGGTATATATGTATATACAGTGCCTTGCGAAAGTATTCGGCCCCCTTGAACTTTGCGACCTTTTGCCACATTTCAGGCTTCAAACATAAAGATATAAAACTGTATTTTTTTGTGAAGAATCAACAACAAGTGGGACACAATCATGAAGTGGAAGGACATTTATTGGATATTTCAAACTTTTTTAACAAATCAAAAACTGAAAAATTGGGCGTGCAAAATTATTCAGCCCCCTTAAGTTAATACTTTGTAGCGCCACCTTTTGCTGCGATTACAGCTGTAAGTCGCTTGGTGTATGTCTCTATCAGTTTTGCACATCGAGAGACTGAAAATTTTTCCCATTCCTCCTTGCAAAACAGCTCGAGCTCAGTGAGGTTGGATGGAGAGCATTTGTGAACACCAGTTTTCAGTTCTTTCCACAGATTCTCGATTGGATTCAGGTCTGGACTTCGACTTGGCCATTCTAACACCTAGATATGTTTATTTTTGAACCATTCCATTGTAGATTTTGCTTTATGTTTTGGATCATTGTCTTGTTGGAAGACAAATCTCTGTCCCAGTCTCAGGTCTTTTGCAGACTCCATCAGGTTTTCTTCCAGAATGGTCCTGTATTTGGCTCCATCCATCTTCCCATCAATTTTAACCATCTTCCCTGTCCCTGCTGAAGAAAAGCAGGCCCAAACCATGATGCTGCCACCACCATGTTTGACAGTGGGGATGGTGTGTTCAGCTGTGTTGCTTTTACGCCAAACATAACGTTTTGCATTGTTGCCAAAAAGTTCAATTTTGGTTTCATCTGACCAGAGCACCTTCTTCCACATGTTTGGTGTGTCTCCCAGGTGGCTTGTGGCAAACTTTAAACGACACTTTTTATGGATATCTTTAAGAAATGGCTTTCTTCTTGCCACTCTTCCATAAAGGCCAGATTTGTGCAATATACGACTGATTGTTGTCCTATGGACAGAGTCTCCCACCTCAGCTGTAGATCTCTGCAGTTCATCCAGAGTGATCATGGGCCTCTTGGCTGCATCTCTGATCAGTCTTCTCCTTGTATGAGCTGACAGTTTATAGGGACGGCCAGGTCTTGGTAGATTTGCAGTGGTCTGATACTCCTTCCATTTCAATATTATCGCTTGCACAGTGCTCCTTGGGATGTTTAAAGCTTGGGAAATCTTTTTGTATCCAAATCCGGCTTTAAACTTCTTCACAACAGTATCTCGGACCTGCCTGGTGTGTTCCTTGTTCTTCATGATGCTCTCTGCGCTTTTAACGGACCTCTGAGACTATCACAGTGCAGGTGCATTTATACGGAGACTTGATTACACACAGGTGGATTGTATTTATCATCATTAGTCTATTAGGTCAAAATTGGATCATTCAGAGATCCTCACTGAACTTCTGGAGAGAGTTTGTTGCACTGAAAGTAAAGGGGCTGAATAATTTTGCACACCCAATTTTTCAGTTTTTGATTTGTTAAAAAAGCTTGAAATATCCAATAAATGTCGTTCCACTTCATGATTGTGTCCCACTTGTTGTTGATTCTTCACAAAAAAAGACAGTTGTATATCTTTATGTTTGAAGCCTGAAATGTGGCAAAAGGTCGCAAAGTTCAAGGGGGCCGGATACTTTCGCAAGGCACTGTATATATATATATATATATATTTCCCAGTCCGTACTGTGTAGTGAGTGCGATGGAAGCAAGCAGGCTCATTATTAGAGTGCTAGCACAGCCTACGGCCAAATGTGCCAACCAGGCTGATTGGGAATAAACTGGCAATACAGAACCAATCCACCAGCCACTCTAAACTCACTAATTAGACACTCAAAGATCCCAGTAAATGATTCTACAGCTAAATCTAAAACACCTACCAAGCAGTCTCTGTCCAATTGCCTCCCTGTCCTAGTTTAACACAGTGCATTTGGAAAGTATTCAGACATCTTGACTTTTCCACATTTTGTTACTTCACAGACCTATTCTAAAATGGATTAAATCATCCCCCCTAATTAATCTACACACAATACGCCATGAAGAGAAAGCAAAAACAGGTTGAAGCACCTTTGGCAGAAATTCCACAAGCTTGGCACACCTGTATTTGGGGAGTTTCTCCTATTATCTTCTGCAGATCCTCTTAAGCTCTGTCAGATTGGATGGCGAGCATCGCTGCACAGAGATGTTCGATTGGGTTCAAGTCCGGGCTCTGGCTGGGCCACTCAAGGACATTGTGCTTAGGGTCATAGTCCTGTTGGAAGGTGAACCCCAGTCTGAGGTCTTGAGCGCTCTGGAGAAGGTTTTCATCAAGGATCTCTGTACTTTGCTCCGTTCATTTTTCCCTCGATCCTGACTAGTCTTTAGCTGCCTTTTGGCAATCTCCAAGTGGGGTGTCATGTGCCTTTTACTGAGGAATGGCTTCCGTCTGGCCACTCCACCATAAAGGCCTGATTGGTGGAGTGCTGTAGAAATGGTTACCTCCCTGACTAAGGCCCTTATTATTTATTTTACCTTTATTTAACTAGGCAAGTCAGTTAAGAACATATTCTTATTTTCAATGACGGCCTAGGAACGGTGGGTTAACTGCCTAGTTCAGGGGCAGAACGACATATTTTTACCTTGTCAGCTTGGAGAGTCAATCTTGCAACCTTTCGGTTACTAGTCCAACGCTCTAACCACTAGGCTACCTGCCGCCTTCTCTCCCGATCGCTCAGTTTGGCTGGGCGGCCAGATCTAGGAAGAGTCTTGGTGGTTCCAAAACTTCTTCCATATAAGAATGATGGTGGCCACTGTGTTCTTGTAGACCTTCAATGCTTCAGAATATTTTTTGTACCCTTCCCCAGATCTGTGCCTCGACACAATTCTGTCTCAGAGCTCTACGGATAATTTATTCGACCTCATGGCTTGTTTTTTTCTCTGACATGCACTGTCAACTGTGGGACCTTATATAGACAGGTGTGTGCCTTTCCAAATCATGTCCAATCAATTGAATTTATCACTGGTGGAGAATCATTGTAGAATCATTTCAAGGATGATCAATAGAAACAGGATGCAGCTGAACTCAATAGCAAAGAGTCTGAATACTTGATGTAAATAAGGTATTGATATTTTGTTTTTGATACATTTGCAAAAAAATCTAAAAACCTGTTTTTGCTTTGTCATTATGGGGTAGTGAGTGTGGATTGATGAGGAAAAAAGTCAATTTAATTAATTTTAGACTAAGGCTGTAATGTAACAAAATGTGGAAAAAGGGGTCTGAATACTTTCCAAATGCACTGTACCTGCTCACCTAAAAATGTAAACATGGACTATCACCTGTGCAAAGGTGTGTGGTTACTGTATACGTGTAAGCATATATTGACTGTATAGGTCAGGGTGAGAACTGCTAAACTAATTAAATGATGTCGTGTGTGTGTGGTAATGGGGAGCTCAAAGAAAGTTGTTGTTTGCACACTATGCTTTTAATTACTTTTCAGTTCCATTTCATTCCATTTGAATTGACAGCTTGATCAACTTTTAATTGCTAGTTTTAGTAAACAGCTTATCAGCTCCAAGCCCACACACACAGCCCTGAATGACCTGGCCAAACACACACACAAGCTGTACTGTGGAGTTTGACAGAGTGAGATGCAGATGCAGCAAACAGGAGGCCCATTAATTTCCCCACAGGACGCCAGTAGAACGGACTCACTCACTCACCTCGCACGGACGGACGGACTCACTCACTCGCACGGGGACACTCACTCGCACGGGGACACTCACTCGCACCGACTCTCTCACACACTCACTCAGTCAGGGATGCACGGACTCACTCACGCGCACACAAGGACAAGCACGGACGGACGCACTCACTCACTCGCACGGGGACACTCACTCGCACGGACACACTGACTCGCAAACGCACGGACGGACACACTCACTTGCACTCACATGGACGGACTCACTCACTCAAACGGACACGCACGGGTGGAAGGACGAACTCGCACGGATGGACGGACTCACACGCACCGACACACGGACTAACTCACACACGGACTCACTCACACACGGACTCACTCATACACGGACTCACTCACACACACACACGGACTCTCTCTCACACACACACACACACACACACAGACTCTCACACACACGGAATCTCTCTCACACACACACACACACTGACTCTCTCACACACACACACACAGACTTTCTCTCACACACACACAGACTTTCTCTCACACACACACGGACTCTCTCACACACACGCACGGACTCTCTCACACACACGCACGGACTCTCACACACACGCACGGACTCTCTCACACACGCACGGACTCTCTCACACACGCACGGACTCTCTCACACACACGCACGGACTCTCTCACACACACAAGCACGGACTCTCTCACACGCACGGACTCTCTCACACGCACGGACTCTCTCACACGCACGGACTCTCTCACACGCACGGACTCTCTCACACGCACGGACTCTCTCACACGCACGGACTCTCTCACACACACGGACTCTCTCACACACACGGACTCTCACACACACACACACACACGGACTCTCACACACACACACACACACACACACACACGGACTCTCACACACACACACACACACGGACTCTCTCACACACCCACACAGGACTCTCTCACACACCCACACAGGACTCTCTCACACACACACACACAGACTCTCACACACACACACACGGACTCACACACACACACACGGACTCTCACACACACAGACGGACTCTCACACACACACACGGACTCTCACACACACACACGGACTCTCACACACACGGACTCTCACACACACACAGGGACAACCTGAGAGATAAGTGGATCTAGATGAGATGTATGCTGCCACTCCCCAAGGCCTCTCCTTTCACATCAGAGATAAGGCTTTAACAAGCCTCTGTCCACCATCTGTGCTCTTTCCACCCCCCACTCTCTCTCTGACTCTCTCTCATCCCCACACCTGCTTTGCAAGTCTGAGCACACACACACACACACACACACACACACACACACACACACACACACACACACACTGAGGAGGAAATCAAAACTGGATGAGGAAATGCAATCAGGACAGATTAATTATGGATAGCACTCCCTGCTCCGTCTCGTGTCCTCCTGCCACAGTCCAGAACACAGGACCCACGTCCCTCACTCTGAAGGGTGAGGCAGAGACACCAACGAGTGTGGGGACAAAACAGGAGGAGGAGGGTGGAAACCCTCACTTCATTGACAAGTGTCTTTGTGCTAAATCCTAGAACTCTACCGGGCTTACTACACTCCTCCAACTAGCCTACACTCCTCTTGGGAGGTTTGGACACATGAAGGTGTGAGGAGAGACACCTAGTCAGGACATGAGGACAGAACAGTGATTTCAACCATCACACCCCAGCACACGCACCCCGAGTCCCTCCGCCACTCCTTTTCTATGACAACAGAATAGACAGATAACCCTGTCCACCAGTACACAATCATGTCAACGTCTATGAAGAAGACAGGCTAACAGGCTGACTACACCGCTCGAGTCGCGAGCGCTGCAAAATACATTTACAAATGTATGTTATTCAATTATTGCACCCGCAATTCAGTGCTCCCCT
This sequence comes from Oncorhynchus mykiss, assembly GCF_013265735.2. NCBI lineage: Eukaryota > Metazoa > Chordata > Actinopteri > Salmoniformes > Salmonidae > Oncorhynchus > Oncorhynchus mykiss. Next base: position 25,185,571 of record NC_048566.1, on the reverse strand, counting down.
TTGGGAATAACCATCTCTCTTAATGTAAGTCAAGCCTTCTTAGAATCCTTAAGGAGGAGTGTGGTCCTGATTAGCAGTTCCTCGGGGGACAGGATGTGTCTGATAGGGTTGCAAAGCTACCGGAAATTTGACAAAGTTACAAGAATCTTCAGTCATTTTGGTAAATAACAGAAAAGCTATGGCAATCTAACGTAACTTTGGTCATTGATACTTGAATAACCTTTTAAACAATGATTGATATTTAGTATACATTTGTCAAATCTGTGTCCGTATTGTTCATGAGTTTCTAGTAGCTAGGCCATATGGTTCAAGAGAAAATGTATTTAAAAAGCATCTAACAATGCCACTAGATGTCTTGTGATAGATTATATTAAATCATTGAAAGATAACACAATTCTGGTAGATTACTGGTAAAGTTTGAACGTTTCCAGTAATATACCCTCCCTAGTCTAAGTCTTCTCATGCCTCCATGGATATATCAGTACATCTGTAAGTGCCGGAGTGAGAGCCTACAGTCTATGTACTGGATGAGTAGGTAGTCATGTTTCCAGATCGAGTATGGAGGGGTTGTGTTGTTTTTCTATCAGCACCAGAGGGAATCTCTCTCTCATTATATTTATACACAGAAATTAGATAGGCTTTTATCAGCATGACGAGAGCAGGATTCATTCGTTAAAAAGGCCCTCTAATAAATTCCCCACTTTTAATGTTTCACAGTGCTAGTAAAGGCTTGCCAGGCAGGGCAGAGCCCTGTTGCCCATTACAGCTTTCAATAAATGGCAATCTACGCTACTCTGCGTGATGGTGGGGGAAGAAAGGGAAGGGGAAAAAAGCTGACAGGCTTTCGGTTCGGCCTGCTCCTAATAGCACGTAAAGACGTATTAGCCTCGGCGGTGTGTGCTTGGTGCTTAATAAGAGAGAGGCATTTTGTTTCAGAGTAGCCCGGCTTAAGTTAATGAATAGAGGAGCTCCTGCACTAGGGGCTAATTGACATCGCTCAGCTGAACAGGCTCCATATCAATCTGGACCCGTCACACAGGGGTTTCAAACAGAACAGGAAGCAGAGAATCTAGCCTGCTGGAGCTAGTGGAGAGACAGGGAGAAGCCCAGAACCAAAAAAAAAGACAAGAAAGAAAGATCAGGCTTTCAGAAAACGAGAAGACAAGACAATGATGTCTGTTTTTTTTAAAGGTGGAACTTGTAAATTAATTTGTGGAACGGCCAGGGCTACAGAATTAACAAAACGGTTGATTAACTCTCTCTGTAAGACACAACCACAAACTTATCATGCCCTTGTGTACTGCAATTAATTGTTTCCTGTGAGAAAAAGTAACAGGAAATTAACTCCCGAGAGAGAGGAGATAAATCCTGTCTGTCCATCCCAACTCATCCCACTTAAAGCAGAGGAGAGCCTCTGACATTGATCACTTCCTTCATGATGAGGACCAAGGGTCCTTCCACCACTCTCTCTCGTGCAGAGGGGGATGCAATTGCATGTAAGGGCCCACATCAGACCTGGGTTCCAATAGTATTTGTTTTCTTTCCAATACTACTGAATACTATCAAATACACTTCGAGCATAAGACTGTGCCTGCCTTGATTGGGACGCACATGTATGCTTTGCCACTCTTTTCAGGCACTTGGTCAAACCTTCCTCTCAAATACCTGGTCCCTTAGAGCACTTACTGTTTGATGTGCCAGAGGCTTGAAGATAGCAGAGAACCAACTCGAAGAGCAAATGTTTCAGGTACTGGGGCGGGTAATAGCCAAGGTAGCAGAACCCAGGGCTAGGGGTGAAACCAGGGTTGGAGATGAGGGTTAAGGAAGGAGATAGGACCTGAGGTACGGGATAGGGCCAGGATGATACCAAGTCTCGCAATATTCTTTCAATAGTGAAAATGAAAACCTGCTGTGTGTAAAATATTGTGTGCTATAGCTTGAAAATCAATCAATGTGACTCTGGATGACAACATAATGATGGTTGTTTCCAACATTAGGGCTGTTTTCCTAAAGAAGTTCAATCCACTTAGTGTTTTGTTTCCTTGACGCAATACTGGTATCGTCCCAGCCCTAGTGTGGGAGAGAGCTTTTCAGAAGTGATACTCTCATACTCCCAGCCCTAGTGTGGGAGAGAGCTTTTCAAAAGTGATACTCTCATACTCAATCCCGGCCCTAGTGTGGGAGAGAGCTTTTCAAAAGTGATACTCTCATACCCAATCCCGGCCCTAGTGATACTCTCATACCCAATCCCAGCCCTAGTGATACTCTCATACCCAATCCCAGCCCTAGTGATACTCTCATACCCAATCTCCGGCCCTAGTGTGGGAGAGAGCTTTTCAAAAGTGATACTCTCATACCCAATCCCAGCCCTAGTGTGGGAGAGAGCTTTTCAAAAGTGATACTCTCACACCCAATCCCGGCCCTAGTGATACTCTCACACCCAATCCCAGCCCACTTCATGAAGTTCCCTCTCTGGAACAGCAGAATGGGTGTAAAAACTAAATAGCAGAAACTCCACTTAGCCCACCAGAGGAAGCTAGGGATTGATGGGGATAAAGTGAGACAGTGACATGTTTACATGGAAAGAAACACCACAAAAATCTGGACATTTACACATTTAGCATTTAAAAAAGCCTAATGAAGATAATGAGTGACAGGCAGGGAGACAAACACCTGAGCTGACGTCACACAGACGCCGCAAAAATAACAACAGCAATCACACATGCATGACCAATCCTTATCTTAATCAATTTGTCTCAGCCTGCGATCACACACACAGTATGCCTGTCATCTTGATTGACAGACGGGTTAAATGAGGTGAACAGCTACAGGAGTACCCTACAAATATGGCAAAATATGTTCCAAGGTTTAAACATATCCAGTCATCTTCAGATATGATGCCATGTTTTGGGCACATCCAGGGGAGTTAATTCCACACGTATGATTCTACCCAAAATCTATTCAAGATTAAATGTAGTGCATTTCACAACACACTTGACAGAGAATAAATACCATAATAACTGTTTCTAACATCCCACCATGATCCCATACAGAATGACTCCAGAAGTCTAGATGAAGAACCAGAAGAAAAGACAGTGATGTGATTGAACTGAAGCCAACTGACAACTTCTGCTCTCCCATCTTCCAAATGCCTGGGTGAGGATTAGCTCACCTGTCTGTCAGTCCGGTCCACTGCCCTGCTATTGGCTGAGGGCAGATTTGTAAGCCTGTCACTCAGACTGTCACTCAGCCTGTCAGTCAGGGAGGAGAAGCCATTGTGTCTCCAGACAGCTGGCTGAGAACTACAGCACTTCCATTAAGACTCAACATCACTCACTGCCAATTACGGCTTCATAACGCTCCCAGTCGCAGGAATATGGACACCAGGGAGTGAAACTGAGCACGCCCTGGCTGGCACTCACACAGTCACACGGATACCTTTTACAGACAGACTTTACAATATTATCAGGGGATGTTTTTTAGAGCCCAATTCACGCGGTCCCATTTGTACCATATTCTTGGCCTGGATAAGCCTGGTTTATCTCCCGTGCAGATGCCCGTGCACATTTTGTTACGTTACTGCCTTATTCTAAAATTGAATTCCCCCCTCAATCTACACATAATATCCCATAATTACAAAGCAAAAACTGGTTTTTAGAAATGTTTGCAAATGTATAAAAATGGAAGAACATTTTTTTTTACATAAGTATTCAGACCCTTTACTCAGTACTTTGATGAAGCAATTTTGGCAGCGATTACAGCTTAGAGTATTCTTGGGTTCAACGCTACAAGCTTGGCACACCTGTATTTGGGGAGTTTCTCCCGTTCTACTCTGCAGATCCTCTCAAGCTCTGTCAGGTTGGATGGGGAGCATCGCTGCACAGTTATTTTCAGGTCTATCCAGAGATGTTCGATCAAGTTCAAATCTGGGCTTTGGCTGGGCTACTCAAGGACATTGAGACTTGTCCCAAAGCCATTCCTATGTTGTCTTGGCTGTGTGCTTGGGTTCATTGTCCTCTTAGAAGGTGTACCTTCGCCCCAGTCTGAGGCCCTGAGTGCTCTGGAGCAGGTTTTCATCAAGGATCTCTCTATACTTTGCTCCGTTCATCTTTCCCTCGATCCTCAAATCAAATTGTATTGGTCACATACACATGGTTAGCAGATGTTAATGCGAGTGTAGCAAAATGCTTGTGCTTCTAGATCCAACAGTGCAGTAACATCTCCGGACTTGTCTCCCAGTCATTGTTGCTGAAAAACATCCCGACAGCATGATGCTGCCACCACCATGCTTCATCATAGGGATGGTGTCAGATTTCCTCCAGACGTGATGCTTGGCATTCAGGCCAAACAGTTAAATCTTGGTTTCATCAGACCAGATAATCTTGTTTCTTATGATCCGAGAGTCCTTTAGGTCCCCTTTGCCAAACTCCAAGCGGGTTGTTGTGCTTTTTACTGAAAAGTGGCTTCAGAGATGGTTGTCCTTCTGGAAGGTTCTCCCATCTCCACAGAGGAACTCTGGAGCTCTGTCAGAGTGACCATCAGGTTGTTGGTCACCTCCCTGACAAAGGCCCTTCTCCCCCGATTGCTCAGTTTGGCCAGCTCTAGGGAGAGTCTTGGCGGTTCCAAACTTATTCTATTTAAAGAATGATAAGAATGATGGAGGCCACTGTTCTTGGGGACCTTGAATGCTGCATAAATGTTTTGGTACCCTTCCTCAGATCTGTGCCTCTACACAATCCTATCGGAGCTCTACGGACAATTTCTTTGACATCATGGCTTGGATTTTGCTCTGACAACTGTGGGACCTTATATAGACAGGTGTGTGGCTTTCCAGATCATATGCAATACATTTCATTTACCACAGGCAGAGTCCAATCAAGTTGTTGAAACATCTCAAGGATGATCAATGGAAGCAGGATGCACCGGAGTTCAATTTCGAGTCTCATAGCAAAGGAATACTTATGTAAATAAGGTGTGTGTTTTTTATTTTTGATTAAAGTTTTTTGCTTTGTCATTGTGGGGTATTGTGTGTAGATTGATTAAATGACTTTTTTTCCTCATCAATTTTAGAATAAGACTAATGTAACAATGTGGAAAAAGTCAAGGTCTGAATACTTCCCGAATGCACTGTATGGCTGAAATCAATAGGTATTTTGTTCATCAAACAGACAAGACACCTGATCACAGTCAACACACATATTTTATAATAGGCTAAGAATATAGGCTCAAAAGGTTCTACAGCTGTACCATTGAGAGCATCTTGACTGGCTGTATCACTGCTTGGTATGGCAATAGCACCGCCCTCGACCGCAAGGCGCTACAGAGGGTTGTGCAGACAGCCCAGTACATCACTGGGACCGAGCTCCCTGCCATCCATGACCTCTATCAGGCAGTGTGAAAGGAAGGCCCGGAAAATTGTTAACTACTCCAACCACCCAAGCGATACACTGTTCTCTCTGCTTCTGCACGACAAACGGTCCTGGTGCATCAAGTCTGACACCAACAGACTCCTGAACAGTTTCAATCCCCACTCCATAATACTGCTAAATACTGTAGCTAACAAAATAGCTACACAGACTTTCTTATTTTTGCACTGTCTATATGCACACTCACATGGGCCTACACATTGACACTCAAACACACGACCAACATTTGCTTAGACACATATAATATGCTTACACACATACATTTATAATGACTCTACACACACCCATACAATCATTATATATGCTGCTGTTACTCTGATATTCATATATCCTGATGTCTAGTCACCTTACCCCAAATACATAGATTATATACAAAAGAATGTGGACACCCCTTCAAATTAGTGGCACCCCTTCAAGTTAGTGGAGGTCAGGGCCCCTGGGTAGGCCGACATTATATTCACAGTACATGATCCTTGGTTGGCTGAGTGTCAGTGGAACATTTTTGGGGGATATTCAAGTTGTCAATGTGTTGCTATAACTAGCAGCAAGATAAACTCTAAAGTTTAAACATTAGGCTGTGACGCAATAGGGTAAATGCAGATGGGTAACCCTCAGACTATTTATTTCTATCCGCTATGCTGCATCAGGTGGGCTACATCATGTGACAATGCTCATTGATAAATAGTAGGACTGGGACGATACCAGTATCGTGATATCTTTTCCATGGCAAAAATGAAAAACAGGAATCAGATCTAACTCTTTGGTCCTTTAAAAACCTGCTGCATGTAAAATATTGTGATCTGTATCATGGAAAATAAATTGATGGAACGTTTGTTTCCAACATTAGGGCTGTTTTCCTTAAGAAGTTAAATCTTCTTTGTGATTTGTTTCCTTACCATGATACTAACGAGTGTCGCGATACTGGTATCGTCACGGCCCAACTAAATAGCACACCTGCCTGACAATATGGACCAATCTGTTATATTGGGGTCATTTCTGGAGGGAGAATGATATTTTATTTTTCACTTATGAGTAGAAAGTCCTTTCAAAAAGTAACCAGAATTGACCTTCTCACAGTCATTCTCCCCCCAAAATTGCAGGTCCCTCCGTGATGTGTAGTATGCTGTGTGCTTTTGACAGTGCTGTGTGCCCCCCACCTCCCAAATTCACATGTAACCATTGGGTGTCTTACCTCGTCCAGTTCAGAGATGTAGATGGGTTTCTCCTCAAAGCCGATGGACATGGGATCACTAGGAGGAATCGCCACCTCTTCATACATCTTATTATTCTCTCTCTTTATCCCCTCGGGTAACATCAGCTGAACATAACACAAACACATCCCAAATATTAACAACGCATCGCATTACATAAAGTACATTCCCACCCCAATCTATTTATTACCAACTGAACTACATAATATTAAACATTTTTCAATACACATAATAAAACATCAACAAACACCGCCTCAACTTGAAAACAAACACATTCAAAACATTGCAAAAGTCATGTTCAGATAAAATAAAATCTACTTTCCAGTAAACATAATTTCCTCCAGCCCACCTGCTCCTACTGAACTGAGGACTAAAGCAACACACCCCAGGTTAGTTGATGCAAATAGTGAGTGAAAAAGCAGCAAGAATTAAAAAATAGATAATAAAAATGGGATAAAAGTAGTGGCTTGTGGGTAATGTGATGGGTGCTGGTGAAGGTTGGTGGTTGAACGAAGTGTGTGTGTGTGTGTCTGTGCGCTCTATCACTTTCCTCCCGGTCGCTATCAAAGAGAAATGGAAGTAATGCAAGCTGTTCATTTTGCCCATTAATACAGGTGGGCAGGATTTGAAAATGTCTTCTAATCTTGTTATCGTCATTGTTTATTTGGATAGAACATGATGGTCTAGGGGTCAAGTGTATAGGGCATATATTTGGTTTTGGGCAGTACAGGGCTTTGTCCCAAAAGGCTCCCTATTCCCTTATCCCTACATAGTGCAGTACTTTTGGTGTCATTTGTGACGCACCTCTGGTAATCCCCACATACTGTACCTTGGCTCCCCCTACGAAGGCGGAGGTCTTGGTGGCCTCGGCGTAGCAGTCATAGACGTTGGGGTAGCGGATGCGTTCGTACACCCGCTCTCTGCTCAGCACTGGAGACCGCCGTGCTGTCAGCAGGGCCTGCTCTCTGGAGAAACACAACCAGGACAACACACAACCATTAAATCAACCACAACACAGCAATAACACAACCGGGACCGAACACAACAATACATCCGTAAAACCCATTAAAAAATATATAGTATTTCA